>NC_142381.1:16442469-16704230 GCF_059441005.1 Hippichthys cyanospilos | reverse complement strand
ATAAAAAAAACGCATATAATAGCAGATAAGTGGTGCGCTGAATGAGAACTAAAGGACAGCAGATTAAGTCAGGCAAAGAGTGGTGGAAATACACCTAGTTTTGCTGGTCAGCACTTTTTACAAAGCAATATACTTGATTCAGACAATGAATTATATTGCAGCAAAAATCCATTATTCATTCTTATATGAAGCTGCCTGGGGAAAGGCCAGCTGACAGCTAATTTATGTGAATGGAGAAAACGGGGATAAAAAAAACAACAACATTAAAAGTGTCACTTCCTCATGTGTGAATAAAGCCATCTGTGTGTCCTTAAAGAAAAAAAAATAGTTAGCTTGGAGACGCAGTAGGGCAAAATGCCCATTCGCAGTGAACATTATAAACAGGGACAAAATAAAACACTTTACAGCCTAACACTTGCCAGATGTTTCGCGGAATTTTACAACTATTAAGCATCACATTCCCTCATTACCCTAAATGGTTGTCAGGCAATCGGAAATGGATTTCTGATATGTAAATGATGTTCTCCGGTCATAGGAACATGCCTATTTATGTGACTATGCCAATCACAGTGCATGACAAATGCATGACAGTCCGATTAGAATAGACGAGTTGACTTTACTGCACTGTGTCAGCGTTTATTTCTTAAAGTTGACTAAATTTAGCCAATCTGTCTTCCAGGGGAACAATTTACAAGAGCATACGCTCTTCATTCATCTATGCCAGTCTAAAGTTACTAAAAATAAGTTGTTTGTGTATGTGCTTAGTGGTTAGCCTCATGGAGCTAGCTTGAGATAGTTTGTTGCTTGTCATAAGACGTTTATACGAGCAAGAAAACAAGACAGTCAAGTAGAAACCTGGGGGCAGTTCCCAAAATGTTAATGTCAAAACAACAACTGTATGCTAACAAACTTCCTTCATGTTAACCTCACGGAGCTAGATTTCACTTGTTCAATCATAACTAGTCTGAAAAAAAATCATATAAGAAGGGTAACAAGAGTGCTGGCAAGAAACCGAGAACAGTAACCAAAATGTCCAATAATGCCTAAACATTAAACTTACAGTGTGCTAACTCAAGTTAGCCTTACATTGCTAGCTTGAGGTAGTTCAGTTGATTACAAGCGGGACAACAAGACTGGCAGAGAAAAACCAGGGTCAGTCACCAAAATATGAAACAAACAACAACTGCGTGCTAACAAGAACTTTATTCATGTAAGCCTCACATAGCTAGCTTGAGTTAGTTCGATCGCTGCTAGTCTTAAGTCTTTCATACCAGCAAGACAAAAGAACATACCGTTAGGAACTTGGGGGCAGTCGCCAAAATGTTCGCATAATCCCAAACAACAACTGTGCTAATGGGAACTTTATTCATGTTAGCCTCATGTTGCGAGCTAGTTTGATCTAATTCGATCTCTGCTAGTCCTAAGACATTCATGCAGGCAGGACCGCACAGCTGTAGGCGAGAAACCAGGGATCAGTTGCTAAAATATTTAAATAATGCCAAAACAACTGTGTGCTAATGAGCTTTATTCACATCAGCCTCACTTAGCTACCATGAGCTAGTTCGCTGTCGCTAGCCAATCGCATTCCCACTAATCACAACAATTACAGTTAGCATATGTCCTTATATGACACACAAATGGTTGCGATCTTTGTTCTGCACTGAAAATGATCAATGAAGGAATCTACTTCCATTTGACTGTCATCACCATGAAAAAAGCTTAGACATAAGCTTGTTAGGGACATATGATTAGGAAATACCTCTTTTTTTTATCTGGATGAAGTCTCTAGACAAGATAAACGAAAAGGATGAGCACCACGGGGAATAAAACCTGTCACATTAACTCTGCTGTGTTCCCCCGGAAGACTTTACCCGATAGCACTGCTACTGTCTCGGCAGCTTTTATCAAAGACTCAACTCCGTAGTGAGTTTATCAATGTGCAGGTGTGAACACACAGTACAGGCCTCTCTGCTTTCGTCTGACATTGGGAAATAGAATTCTCACATCTGTGAGTCCAGGAGGAAAAAACGCTATCCACAAAGTAAGTTTGTAAGAAACACCTTTGATTGAAGCCTGAAATCAAGAGTGGGTATGTGAAATACTTTATTGAGTGGCAACGGTTATCTTAACCATTCAATAAACGTTTATATATGAATGGCAAGGGTTGGCAAGAGACAATACGAGACGCTGACGATATGATAACCTTGAGCAAATATATCACGTTATCACAGTATTGACAGCGCAAAAATATATCATTCCAAAATATTTTTGCTAAGTAGCAATTTAGAGAACTTACCACTTTGGTGTCAATGGCCATAGTCAAACTTTGCCATCGAATAAATTCAATTTACAAGAATCTAGGAATGAACATGTGGTGCCATTTTGAATTTCTGTTTTGACAATATATTTGCCTCCTAGTGTTCTTTTTATTCTTGTGATTTAATGTTTGGCCCAAAGATCAATGGGCCAAACTGGGTTGAAATTGATACAGAAGGTTCAAATAACCCTGATTTATAAAATCAGGATATACTGTAATCCCTTGTTTTTCGTGTTTAATGGGGACCGCAAAACCCCCGGTGATAAGTGAAACACAGCAAAGTGGCGTCAACCCCCCTCCAGAATGTTTGTGCATGTGCATGTGGGTACCCAAATTTTTTTAATTATGAAAAGTGTTTATACTTTACATATTTAAGACAAATATTACTGCAGTGCTGTATACATATTTAAAATTAAATTATTTAACCTTATACAGTGGACCCCCGCTTTACGACGTCTCTGCCTTACGCTTTTATCACTTTACGACGTGGACCGCAAAATTTTTTGTCACCTCTTTATGGCATTGTTTTTCAATTTACGGCATAAAAAAACAACAACTTCTCTTCTCAAACGTGTCTGACTGCGCTGTCACTGCTTGCGTCACTACAATGCTGGTCTGCTATTGGTCGGTGTCACTGAGTCACTAAGATGCTGATCTGCTATGGGTCGGCGTCATGGTCAAAATGGTGGAATGTTAAAGATTTGTTCTCTCTTGTGAGTGCTTACAATATCTTATTTATTGTGCATCCGAGTGCTTGATTCAAGCTTTAATCGGATAACCATGGTTACCAAGATTGCTAGTATGTTAACGAGAGAAATAAGAAGATGATTAGTTTGGACACAAAGCTGGAGATGATCAAGAAATACGAGGAGGGCTAGGCTAGGCTAAGCTACTCTTACTACGGAATATGGCCATTAAAGCTCGCCATGTCACTCAAAGGTAAATAAATATTTTCTATTTTTTTATTTATGATGTTATTTAATTGTACACATGTATATTATATATAAGTAGCGCTTACTATACTATTTTGTCACCACTTTTTAATATGTATATCCAATTTTGATGTTTTTACCTGGGGTTTTATACGTATTCGCTAATAAACATAGGTTTGGATTGCAAACAATTTCAACCGCGGAAGGGATTATTCTTGTAAACTAGGGGCCCACTGTACTGTTTTCCCTTCCTGTTTCCACCGCTTGGCTCTCGTCTCACGGAGAGCTGTGGTTATATCAGCGGCACCCGGAAGTCTAATTAGAGTGAAGCCTGTATTTGACCAAACATAATAACAAGCACAGTTCACACTTGAAATTCCAATTTATTATAAAAGAAGTCTAGATAAGAGATTTACAAAACTGCTGTTGGGTTGCTCTTCTCCTCTCCACTCACATTTACCTAACCAAGTATGTGATTTTCATGAATTTATGCATATGTAATCTGCCAATCAGCTCACGGGCTCTCATACAAGACACGTGATTGTCTCCATGCTGAACCAAAGGGTTCCTGGCAAAGAACAGTTTGAAGCTTTTTATTCATAATATTGCATGTAAAGTGTTTTCATTAAGAAAAATGATATGAAGGCACTCTGCCAGGTCTTACTAGGGGTTAAGAAACCTGGAAGACATGTGAGGTGCTGTTGACTTTCCACACAGTTTATAGCCCCTGCGGAAACAATTCACTAAGTGACATGAAATCACACTTGATTTTAGCTATATGCTTGATATGGTCTTGTCTATATCGGACTGTTCCACATTTAAGGTGGCACCAAATGATTACTGAAGGAGCTTGTCTGACGTCATAGAGACACCGCTCGCTTGTAGAAGAACATTTCTCCATTCATGGCGCCTTGCCATCATGGCAAAACTCTATTAATCCTTCAACATGGACACAATAAAAGGGATCTGTGATGCTAAGTGCAGTGTGAAAAGGGATTCAGTCAGTTCATTAACTTAAAAAAAAAAAATAACTATACTAAAATATATATATATATATATATATATATATATATATATATATATATATATATATATATATATATATATATATATATATATATATATATATATATATATATATATATATATATAATTCAGTCACACTCTTTTCAAGTGTTAAGGACAGTTACATAATGAACTAACTTTTCGTACAAAGGAAATTGTAATTATGACTGTTTTAATGACAAATTCATGATGTTATGTCGACTCAATGTAATCTTTTAAATTAGTCTGGTGAGACTTACTAAATGTTGACTCCATTTTGAATGCCCCACCCCATTTCTAATTTATTCACTGCCAGCTTTCCTAGAGCATTTACAAGACCCACAGTACATAGCGTTCACTGATTTTATTTACACTACAGCTAATGAATAAAAGAATAGCCTCGATCCTTTCACCAGGAAAAAAAAGTTTGATTGTTCCCTTTTTTTGTTCTTTTATAATGAGCAGTAAAACAAAAGAAGATTAAAAAAAATGCAGCCATTTCTCCCAATAGACTTGCAAACTGCTTGTCTTCATATCAATCACTGGTGATTGTGCATCAGTAAAGTTGTTTCTCAAAACCACTCACAAAAGTAACAAAGGCAATACTTAATTTATACTCTTGTGTGATATTTGTTTGTCCGGAATAGTAACATAACCTTGGGTCAATTTTAAAAGTCTCAGAAACATCTGTATGTGTAATCTAACAAATCTTGTCAGAGACAGCTAAAATACTCTAGGGTCACTGACTTGACTTTTGCTTATTATTATTATTATTATTATTATTATTATTATTATTATTATTATTATTATTATTATTATTATTATTATTATTATTATTATTATTTTAATTGTATAAAAAAAATCAAAACGCATTGAAACAAAAATGCCTACAAAGTCATTTTCAATGGATATATTAACTCATTCAATGCCAGGGATGCATTGCACGTTTTTTAGAGTCCGGCCATTAAATCTCAGAATCTTAAGTATTAAATCAATACTTTAGTACATTATGGACATTGATTTACAAAAAGGTAAGTATTAAATTGATACTTAAATATCTGGGATTGAATGTCTGGAGTCTTACAAAAACATGAAAATATGTCCCTTGCATTGAATGAATAAATAACGCTGAAACCAAGCAGAAGTCTTGTCTTCTTTCCGATGGTCAATTTGACGCGCATCATAACAAGGGCATTAATAAATAAATGTAGATTTTATGGAAGGCTTACATCATCAATTTCCGCAATTACGACTTATAATGCCAATTGATTCATTGTGGAACAATAATAAATGACATAGGTACGTGGAAACAATGAATACATTAAAAATAATTCCATTAAAGAAATGCCAAATTTTATTTGGTCATGTTCACATTATTCCTCATGCTACATTTTAAAATGCGGCCTTGGCTGATTACGGGTGTTTGTCTCAATTAACCCGCAGTTACTCATTAGGCAACACGGGACTACGGTGCAATAGTATTCAAATTAAATCTAACGCAGCAGGTAATTAGTGAATTTTCTAGCACATTTCACCTTCAACTTAATTACAGACCTCTCTTTTGTTCTCCTTTGGGATGAAGATTTCACGCTATTGTCTTCTGAAAGTTTAATAATATAGTATTCAGTTGTTCTAATACATGAATGCTCAGCCATTTTACTGTCTCCTCCCTTCAGTGTTTTGAGGATATTTTTGCAGCAGGAATTCATTATTATTTAGAGTTAGAAGGAAAGCTGAGTTGCTGGAAGAAAAAAACAAAAAACGCTGTGAACAGGACTGCGTACGCAATTAAAATTGCTCGCAAAACTATTGTTTTACAATCAAGATTGATGATGCACAACACTACACACTAAAGCAGCATTCTCCAACTAATTGGCTTTATTCAGAGACGTTTGAAAACAAAGAGTAGACTTCTTTATTCGTTCTTACTTCTCTATATTATTGTATATTTAAAAAATAAAAATATGCAATCTCCCGAGACGATCTATGCGATGGGTTCAAAGTGGCTTTTGTCAAAGTTGTGGGTGGACGTGGAAGAGGGAAAACTCTAGAGAAAATGATGAAGTGGGGGAAAAAAACTGACTAAAAGAGTCTTCACTGCTTTAATCATGAAAGAATGGGAAAAAGCAAAGTCCCACAACACAGACATGAGTTGGCAGTTAGCAGCCAGTGCTTGTTGCAACTAACAGCAGCTCGTGATCGCTGAAGTTGTGACGGCATTATTTCCTATAAAAGATAGCTGAAGTTGTTACGGCATTATTTCCAATAAAAGAAGCAAGCAGACTGAACCAACACTCAAGTCCATTCTTGTTCACACGCAAGAATATTTTAAAAAAAGAGAGGATTATGTAAAAGTTATGATGTCTCCAGCTGATTCAATTAAGTGGCAAGCTGTGGGCATTGGTCAGAGGACACGGATAGGTTTTCAATTTTACTCGTTTATTAATTGCAGTCTTTTGGCACATACTGTATGCGCAATCATAAACTTGCTGAAACACAAATGCTGCGCAACTTCATATTTCACAGCAAGCCAGACGAGTTTTAGTAGGCATGGATTACTGTTTCAAAGTTCTTTTCGGCTGCCTAAGATGTAAAAAACTGGATTTTGTAAATTAACTGATTTGCCGAAGACCAAAACACCTGTTATGTTTTCATCGCAATTCACAAATTGACCTCTTCTAGACAGGACAAAAGTGTCTTTGAAGAGAAAGCATGTATCTGACTGTCGTCTGCATAGAAGTGGAAGGAAATGCCATGTTTTCGTAAAATGGAACCTAGAAGCAGCAAATACTGTACAGTGAAAACGACAGTGGTCCCTGACTCAGAATAAGTGGGGCTGTCTTTACGTCAGTGTGTTTGCCAAACAACAAATGAGGCCAGACACAGAGGAGGGACAGCAATAAACTCACTCAGGCAGTTACTGTATGTGCGGGCACAAATCTCTCTCTTATCTCATTCACTGTAAGCTCGATAAAAATGGATCTTTGACATGTATAGTCGTCATTGGGAGTGAATGAGATGTATGTCAATAATAGTTCAGTGATATTCAAAATACATGAGTCCGAGGCCCTGTACCAATGAACTAATGAACTACAGTACAGTAATCTCTCATTTTTCGCAGATAATGGGGACCAACACCCCCCCCCCCCCCCCCCACCATAAGTGGGTACTCCTACAAGATGTGGGATTGTCTCCCAGCATGACAATCAACCAATAAGGGCAGAAGTTGTAACCCACTCCTGCTCAGACGTTAAAATCCACTCCTTATTGGTGACCGCATCTTGTCGTAGTGCTCCTTGAGCTGATTGACAGATTGAAAGCCCAATCAGGTGAGAACAGTAACACTATTTTTGTTTTTTTGGTCATTGCGGTGCAAGTTCTCTGAGATAATCACACACGAGTGGCTGGATTAGACCAGCAAAGAAGAAAGAAAACTTTGGGATTCTCTTACCTTTTGTCATAGATTGGAATTTCAGGAGTAAACTCTTGCTTTTTAATCATGTTTGGTCAGCTACTTGCTCCACTCTAGTTTGACGTCCAGTGCCTACTCATAGGGTAACTGTGGCCCACCGTGATCCTGACAACAAATGAGAAGGAATAACAGTGTGGTTACTCGATAAGGTTTAATAATTTAAAATTTAAGTAAATATGTGTTCTGCAGTAGTTTGACGTCCGAGGAGTGCCTGTGGCATCTGACTTTAGAGTTAACTTGTCTGTCTGGCATGCAGGGAACCTTCCCAGCATATCTCTCCACAATATATATGTGGGGGTTTTTTTTCATGAAAAAAAATCTGTCATGCACTCAGTGTGCGATAGGGAAGGCGTGAAGTAGTGAGGGATCACTGTTTTTCTGCTTTGTGTATTATGCAAGTCAGAAAAATATTTCATTTTGAAAAACTGTTTATTTTGAATACTGGATAGATTCTCTTTGTTTCACTTCGGTCACTTGAGTGCCAAAATTTCACTCCGAAATAGGTTAAGTGAGTAAGAAACTGACATCTTTGGGAAGGGGAAAAGGTCATGTTAAGAGACAGGTGACGAGTCTACAACTTCAAAGAAAAATAAAGCTTTCTATATAAGTCTTACTTGAAATAATGACTTGTTCTTTGTCCAAAAACGACCCACAAACTAACAAGGAATGGATTCTCTACTTTTTTGTTACAGAACCAGATGAGCTCGCAAATGGCAGCACATGAGGAGAGAAGCTGAGGGCTTCCATTAATTTGGCGTTAATGGTGAGTTCATATTTGTTGTGCACTTTATATTCGCCCGTCCCCCCTGTCGACGATCAAATTGTCAAGCGTTGATCTGCCGCCCTCCTCCCCATTTCCGCAAATGGGCGCAGCCTCAAAAGTATGTTTGACATACAACAGCCCATCAGTCTGAAGAGACAAACAAGCCGAGGGCTCCCATTAGATTTGTGTTCATATTTTATGTGAACTTTATATTTGCCATTGCCTTCCTCCCTTCCCGCCGACAAAATTGTGACGCGTATTCCTGGTGCTTGAATGTGTTTGCTCAGTTCAATTCAAATTCAACAGCGCAGGGGAAAAACATAAACGCTAGACAACAACCAAACGATACATTATCACCTTTCCAGATGGCAGCTTGCAATGTGAATGTTAAAGCTTCTGCTGTCAACCGTGCTCTTAAGTTCAGATGGCTCATCATAAATATTGATGCATAATGGCATAATCGGCAAAATATATCACGTGTATATGCTTATTTGAGAGCTGTTGATGCCCAGTTAGCTAGGTATAGCATGGTGAATTATTTTTACTTGCAGTCAAAAATATGGTATATGGAAGTTATTTTATTTTTATTTTTTTTTCAGAAACATCCGATCTTCCACAGAATGAACATGTCTGCATGGTTAGCACCAACATACGTATTGATAGAAAATGGATGGATGGATATTTTCAACATAACACATCACTCAACGGTGTGTATGGAGGTTCACTGTTTATGTTCTTTCGGGTGTCTGATAAAAGGCGCCGCCAAGGATTACAAATCGTTCCCGGTGTTTGGCTAAATGTGATTTTCTATGCTACAAGCGTTTTGCTGAGTGTGTCGTTGCTGTTGTGTACAATAGCTGTCAAGATATGAGGCAAACACAGAGGTATACACGTCTCACATCGGAACCCCCTGTCTTTTTATTGTACTGCAGTGTCAGGAGGCAATGGCGCAATGTGTTAAGCAAAGACGGCTCCAAGGTTAAACGTTTGCATTCCGCCGTGTCACACTTATGCTGATGAGAACACAAGATCCCCCCCACGCGCGCCTCGCAATCTGCGGGGGAGTGAAGGAGATTACGGACCTGGCCTCATCTTACCTGAAGAACCTCTGTCATTTTCAACGACTGACATTCAGCTTGTCTGCTTCATATTTTCTTTTATTACTTCTCCGGCGCCTCTTTCTCTACCCCCTTAATGTTCCTCACCCACCTTCAGACTGAAAGCCGCAGGCTTCTATTGGCGCCTTTTCTTTTTGATGCTTTGTACCAGACCAAATTATACATCGGGTGAGAGCATTAGGTGGGCCTTGAATATTAAAATACTATCTGAGCGGCGTTATCAGAACGAGGAGTCCAGCCTGTACCATGCGCAGACTTTAAAGAGTGCTAGATGCACGGGAGGTGAAAGGAAGAACAAAAAAAAAAAGCTCTCATAGCCTTTTGAGTATTTCATAATGTGCCCCTGAATGAGGAATAGAAGAATACGGGAAGAGAGTTGGCAGACAACCCGAGACAGCATCCCACAGAGGCTCTCTCCATCATGCAAGGACAGCTCACTAATAGAGTTGTTTACATGCATGCGGCGACTCTATCTATCTTTCCAGTCTTTACCACACACACAATCTCACACATACATTTGCATGCGTTTTCTCTTGACTTTGCTCCAGGATGTTACCGAAATAAATGGCTGAATGCCCGCTCCACCCACTGACATTTATCAAAATCAAACGTAATACATGGGGGCACTCATGCGTGTGTATGAACAGCGTGAGTGAGATTATGAAGTGTCAGCATTTTGCGTATTCAGTATCTTGAGGTGTGTTGGATCGACAGTGGGTCGCGGCGGCCATTTAATGTGGATTTGTCCTATGCATTCGACGTAAAGGTAACAATTCAAGGGTTTGTTTCCTATAGTGAAATAATGTTAGCCTTCCGTTGTATTATGTTTTACCCAGTGACACCTGTAATATGTTATTAAGAGTCCATTATAAAAAAATATGTACCGTAATATTCAGATTATAAGGTGCACCGCATTATAAGGCGCAGTCTGATTAAACAGGTCTATGCAACAAGTCCTTGAGGAATTCAAGTACCTCGCAGCCTGAAGTGACTCAATTTATTTTTTTTAGCCTCTATGTGACCCGTATCTGATCTTTTAAGGTTACTGTGAACACCACAGATCAGATTTTTTCCAAATGTGATTCAGTCCACTTAGGTATGTGGTCCTGAATCTGATCCATATCCGAGCTTTCCTCATGCGACTTCAGTCTGAACGGCCAGGTTGCATTCATTCTATTTGAACGTGGCAAACAACAATTGTCATAATCATGCACTCAAAAAGGTAGGAGCGAGTTGGAAAAACCACAACAACAATAGCAGAGACAATTCAATGGAGGAAGAGCGAAGCATATTTTGGAGAGTGAGGTGTATTTTGTCTCTGCCATGGCAAAAAACCTCACCCTTGCCCTCCTCAATTTCCCCCTTTAATGTAACAGATTGGAAATATTTTGGCAAATGAGATTTCACTTATATAGCACTTTTCTATCTCTGTTACTCAAAGCACTTTACACTAACAAATCATTTAGCTACTGATGATTCAGCATCAGGAGCAACTAGGGTTCAGTGTCTTGATCAAGGACACTTTGACACGGTCACAATGGTCTGGGGATCGAACCCATGGACCCTCGGCTGGGAGACGACCACTACCACTGAGCCATGCCGACTCCAGTGTCTCAGTCAGTCTTCCGTAAACACCAACCGCTGTGGTTGTGGTCACGGAGTTATCAATACGCATGTGGGACAGTTTTGGGCCCTTTGACCTTCACACACAGATCACACACAGGTTATCTTTGCTTGGAAATGTGAATGACCTCATGAAAAAAAAATCTGATTTCACAAAGAATCATAATTGACCATCAAGCCCTGCAGCGTGAATGTAGGTTTTGAGTTTTAGCTCTCTGCTTCAGGCTTTGGGTTCCAAAGAGTGGTCGGAAGCATTTATGGTTTATTCAGTAGACAAAGAACCCCGTAGGCACAGAAAATGTTTTTGAGGTAAACATCTGTGGATGTTAGATTTGTGACCTGCATATGCACACAAAGTGATATGTTTTTATGCTAGGTAGCACGAGGGACTCACTGTTTTATCAAGATCACAAATCTAGTTTTCTGTCAAGGTCTACATAGGGATTACTCGGTACCAAGGGCGAATTTGTGGTGGCAGCTATTTTTAAAATGATAACTATGGTTGTCAACATCTCTCATCGGCTTAGGAGAAACTCTTATCTTGCTCTTGTTGAAGGGAAGCTTGCAATTGCTGAAGCACAGGGGTATTTTCGGGAGAGGGAGTTTAAAAAAAGTTGACTTGAATGGACACGTAATTTTCACAATCAATGAGGTTAACATCACTGTGTAAAAATGTGCTGTATAATTCCCAGTCAGTCACAACATTGAAACAAGGTGGCAAGAAGAAAAGATGTGGATTCGTAGGAGGCTTTATCGACAGGACACGGATGACAGAGGCTTTGCTCTTAAAAGGCAGCCTGTGTTGCAAACAGTGAGTGAAGTGAACGCACTGGGTTTTTGTGTGGAAGGCATCGGTGATTCCTGAGGTGACTGAGAATGACGGTGCAGGACGTGATCCGACTCTCTCAGCAGGATACACAAGTACAAATTGCAGTCGATAGAGGATGACTGCACTTTTTACGTCCACTCAATAACTTTTGTGGCAGCACAGGACAGTGGCTCACAATATGAAGGTCTTGAGTTCAAATCTGTGTGGAGTCATTCTGCACAGGGGGTCCTCCATGACGTGACCCAAACTTGGAGTCAAGTCGCAATGCCTCCAAGTCTATCACAAAGCTAAGATAATGCGTCTCGGTCCTAAAATCATTGAATTGTAGACTAACTCTTGTGCGGTATTTTGTCCAATCCTTTGATCTTTATATAAAAGATGTTTCGCATCAAAGGAAAAGCATTGAAAGGTGAAACTAGGGAGCTGAAATTTCACCCAAATGGTGACAACATGTCAAAGTTCAACTTGACGTGACCACTTAGTTATCACACTACCAGGAATGTGCTGTTCCTTGGCTAAAATACTGTGAGAATAATATGGAAGGAAATGACCCAAAAATGGTCAAAAAACCATGAGATACTGTAAGCTTCTATCCCACTGTGGGGCGAACGGTGGCTTGTGTCCTTTCTTTCTGAAGGTTTGGTGACCATCTGTCGACCATCTTTGGTGAACATTTGTGACTTTGAAAAGAACGCTGACAGGATTAAATAAACTGCTTCCTTCGCTGAGAGTTGACAACATTTGTACGTCGGTGGGATACAGGCTTAAGTCAATAGCATTATGAAGAAAAAACATGTAAATCAAAACAGAATATCTGAAATTGTCTCAAAAATTATTAAATGTCAGGAGACCCCCAAAAAATGGTAACTGCTAGCATTGCATCGTGAATATTAGTTATAGTTTTACACCTTAAATCAATGGTCAGAATTTGTAAAAATAACACACATCGTTTTTTTAATGTGGATGATCATTTAAGACCCGAAATGCCTTTCGTTTCACAGCTGTGTATTAGTAAGAGATAATAGATTGAATTTCTTGAACTCTCAAAGGGTTTTAATCCATTTGAATTGGACAGTGCTTTTGGAGTTGACGATTGTAGGTTTGTATAGTACTGAATTGTAGATTAATACTTACATTACAAATTAACATTGATGGAATCATTTAGTATACAAAAAACCTTAAGTCAGAACAGAATGTTATATACTTTATTTTTGTTCAAATTTCTTCAAAAGGTGCCTACCTTTACCCGTGCATTTTCTTTGTTTTCTCTATGATGCGGAAGATGATTTATGACCTGAAATGACTTTCGATTCAAAACTGTGCATTACCAAGCGTTAAAAGCTTAAATATCTTGACCTTTTAAAAGTTAAATTTGAATTAGGAAGTTTTTTCAAACATTTGAATGGTATTTTGGCGAATGATCGAATTGTGAGGATAGAATCTAGATCAGGGGTCACCAACGTGGTGCCCACGGGCACCGGGTAGCCTCCAAAGATCACATGAGTAGCTCACAGGCCTGTTCAGCATATAGCTTACAAGAGATAGAACATTGGTGACTTTCTATAGATTTTACAAACAATTATACATCTATTACTTTTACATTACATATTGCACTTGATTTACCTATTTTACCTACGGCTGTTCCTTAACTATTATGAAAAATCATCAACACGATCGGTGTCTTCACATAAACTGGTAGCCATTCATACTCAGTACCAAAGAAGTAGCTCCCAGTTTCAAAATGGTTGGTGACCTTGATTAACAGCTATCTTTGTGAAACTATTTGAGTAAATTGGAGTAGTTTTTCCCAATTTTGTTTGATTGATTGATTTGCCAAATGTGACAGGAGATGATCATTTCTAGCGTCACAATGTTTCTGCCACAGTTTTATGTCTCATGCATTCAAATTTAGAAGTGCAATTTGGGTAACGTATCCTGGAGGGCTTTATGCTGAAAAATAATAAAATAGACATTTTCTGTGATTAACATGCTTCTTCTCCAAGCTTGTGGAAAGCTACACTCAATCAAGATATGAATCTATTTGAGATTATTGATTTTGTCGAAAAGACAACCAGAGGTTGAAGAGGGGGAAGAGCGAGGGGGCGGTCGAATGCTAACGCGATGGCAAGGATAAAGACAGATGAAGATCAACTTGGACTGAGACGATAACGCTAAATATCCAGAGCCTCTAATTTTCAATATATGTGACACAAATGACTGGACTAGTTTGTTTCAATATTCATCCTCACACCGACAACTTGACATGTAAAACAGCTAGTCTGTAAACGACAATCCATGTTCTGAACTCTTTCACTTTGGTTAAGATTTGGATCGCTGACGTTTATAGTCGTTAATGGCAGTGAATGAGTTCACGACCAGTTCAGTCAGGGATCTACCGGTATAAGGTCTATAGCTGTCACTCTTAAGGGCTGAGGAAAAAAAAGAAAACTCGACCAAGTCAGGTAAGTCAACTTTTAAAATGGGGTCTGCTGCAACTGCGCCACCATTTTCTACACAGATATTTCTTGGAGACATATGCAGAGTTGCAGTGGCGGCAAACGCGAAAAACTCCCCAAAAAACAGAGGCTATCATGAATGCAAAGACCATCTTGACATACGGCTCCATTACTTAGCTTAGTGCACCTCCCAATGGTATGCTTGAAAACCCTTACTAATTTAGTAGTTAAAAAGCTTTCATTAAAGACAATATGGAAAATAAAGAACTATCCAGAAAGCAGTGGAGCTCTATTATCTGAGAATATAATCTGTCACGTTTAAACAGTCTATTGTGGCCCAGTTTTAGGTGGTTAAAAACAAACCAGTATGGGGTAGTCAAGCATGAAACTTCTCCACTCTGCTTGTCAAGAAGACGAAGAAGAAGAACAGGAAGTTACTGACCACATAGTAGGCAGCTCCACTCTCAAATTTACTCATGGAATATTGTTGAAGCATCCTGACTTAAAAGACACTAACACATGTGGTATGTACATATAACATTATGTACTTGCATGAATAGTAAATGTAATCACTAGCATGCTAATGCTAATCATGATTGCTAATCAGTTAGTGTAGGCAAATTTTGTTGTTGTAAGAAAAATTATGTTAAACTGATTTGACAGTGACAGTTCTATAAATGGTAGTGAATACGTTAACTAGGGAAATTCAAAGCTCTAAACTCAGAACTGTGAGTCAGACGTGCCAACCAATCACCCGCCGTATCGCTCTTCCGTGGAGAAAATTTTGCTTTTAACATCCAATATCATCTTTGTGACTTTTGTAGCTGTGGTAGCGGTTGAAGCCACTTTCAAGGCAAGGTAATATCCACTAAAGCAAACAGCAGACACAATGGGGACAGATGAGGACACCTCGAGGTTTGCAATCACCACGACAGTCTGTTTACTTTCGCTCACTTTCCCGCAAGTCAGCTGAGTGCTCCCTTACCAATTAACTGTAATCGCTCCCTGTGAATGTTGCGACATGTCTGCAATAATGCTGGTGAACTCGGTTCATATTATGGTGTTGAGTTACCCCGGGCCACTCACAAATGCATTTCACTGTTTTGACTGTCAGAAAAGGGTATAAATAAGTTAACCATCGAATAACAGAAGGCTTAAACAAGCTCATTTTTATTGTGGGCCGTATTGTGCTTATAGTTTCGATCGGAGGGGCGATTAAGGGCGGTTATGACTTTGACGTCAAAGAAATTTCAAGTACAATATGACCTTTGAACTTGAAGTCATAATTAGCTTTTCATTGACCACATAAAATGATGTGGCAGGCCATTGATACTTGCTTTAACAATACCTTTTGTACTTCGTTATGTGTTAGCATTTAGCCTACAAGCACATTCAAAGTACTTTCAAATATGTTAGAATTTATTTAAACACATTTACACATACTAGAAACAAAATTTTTTGGAATACATGTGGTATTGGTAAATACTTGCCAAATGCTTTAAAAAAGTGTTTTTGTTTTTTTTCTCTAACGTGTGCATAACCCACTGCATTATGGAGGGAAACATTATGTTTTACGATTTTAGCCTACACTCATGCCCGAACGTACATGAAAATAGGTTTGACAGTATTCTAATGTATTCGAACGTACTTTTGAATATGCTCGTTACTACAAACACAGTTAACACATTAAAACACATTCAAAAACACATGTTCAAACCATTTTGCCATTACGCTGGAATGCACTTGAAAGATAAATGTTAAAAGCATAGCAATTTTATATTTATTTGGCCAAATGCCTAAAAAGAAGAAATATGCTTTTAGCTTTTAGCATATACTCATGCTTGAACGTGCTTGATAATAGGTTTGAGTGTATTCAAATAGCTTTGAACTTACTTGCAAATTTTTACTTACATATTTAAACACATTTGTATGTACTTGCAAATGTGTCCAAACCTTTTTTGCAAATACGTTGAAAAATACTTGAAAGCCTAATGCTTAAAACAGCCTTTTTTTCACTAATATCACAGGGTATTAGGTATTTACATGTTCAAATGGCCAAATGCTAAAAAAAAAAAATCTTGTGGCATTATGGGAAAAAATGCTGGTTTTTTTTGTTTTTTTTACTTTGTTTTTTTTTCTTTTTTTTAGTTTCACCTTCTATAAATACAGTATGTTCAAATTTACTTGCATATATGTTCAAACGTGTTTCCAAGTACATTCACACTTTGAAAGCTAAATCTTTAATTCTTTTATTTGTGCATGTGCAAGTCAATACTCTGTGGCATTATGGGAAAATAAATGCTATTTTTTTTTGCTTTTAGTTACACTCATGATCAAATGAATGTACTTGAAAGCTAAATGCTATTAACATATTTCCCCATAATGTTCTTTTTTTTTAACTTGCGTATGTGCTAGTTAATATTCCATGGCATTATGGGAAACAGTGCTTTGTTTTTAGCTTTCAGCCTGCACTAAAAATTGTATGTACCGTATTTTCCGCACTATAAGGCGCACCTAAAAGCCTTAAAAAAAAAAAAAAAAAAAAGTTGATGGAGCATCTTATAATCAGGTGCGCCTATATAGGGATCAATATTGAGATTGGGATTCGTAAATGGGGAATGAACTGATCAAGTAAGTTTTACCTGTTTCTTTTGCGTGTTTACAGTTGAACAAGGTTGGTCATATTTACATTGAGTTATTATGCTATTGAGAGTTATTATTTGAGTTGCTATTGTTATTACTTTGAGTATTACTATATTGTGATTGAAAAAGTTTTAAAATATGTAATTAATCGAGGGTGCGCCTTATAATCCAGTGCGCCTTATATATGGAAAAAGTTTTAAAATATGCCATTAGTTGAGGGTGCGCCTTATAATCCGGTGCGCCTTATAGTGCAGAAAATACGGTGCTTAGAAATGGGTTTGAATGGGTTTAAGTGTGCAAATATGTTCAAATGCATTTGCAAAAAACGTTTTCTAGTCAAAAATGTTTACATCATCAGTGCCTTGCTTCTACACGAAACATAGAACTTTAAAAAAGGTCGTTTCTGAAGACAGCACTTTTTTGTTATGTGTGAAACGTACGGGCTAGCATTTAAAAGAAAAAAAACTGTTTTTTTTTTGGCATCATGACCACGTTGAAATTTTGTACGACCTTTCAAAAAGTCACTCGAACATTACAATGGGGCGGAAACAAATACCGTGTCTTTTCTAAATACCGTATATGTAAAAGAAAGACATGCATTAAAACGCGGCTGATTAACACATAAATGGGAGATAAATTTCCCGACTTAAACGAGAAAACAGAAACAGATTGGAGATGTTTCTCTTTCCATTTGTTTCCGAGCCACATCATTTGATCATTTAATGTGACTCCATCCATCATAGTGAGTGTTTACTGTATATCCTACTCTTGGCCCACTATGTCCATTAGCAGAATGCTTAAACCATTCAAAGTCCCTAAGCAGAAAATGCTCGCCATATGTTTACTTTTAAATGACATCTTGGTGGCCAAAGGAAGTCATCCAACATCATTTTTGCTTCTGCGAAACCACCGTTACAGGGAATTTACGAGCTTGCCGTCCTCATTATATCCCAAAGAGATTCTCAAGCACACATTCAAAGCAATGACTCCTGCCGATGTTCTCTGCTTGACTTCGTCGGCAGCCGTCCGTCAAATCTCTCAAGCAGCAATCACCGTGTGAGCGAAACTCGAGCTGAAAGTCAAGTGAACTACAATCATCTCGTCTTCCCTCAAACGTTTTCCTCCAGACGTAAACTTTTAATGATAAATGGACAATGATAAATGTGCATGTGGTCTAATTGGCACATGGCGAATGATTCACACGGGTGAAGCGCCAAAAGCCGCTCCATGCATATTTTATGTGTAAGATGGGATCTGATGTGAATTCAAAATTCAATCTGGCCGGTATGTTGCTGCACAAACATGTGGGGCCAATCAAGCGAAAGGTCAGGTTTCGCATTCCTCTCCATATTCAAAACACTTGTCGAGAGGAATGCTTCAATTTGGTAGCAGCAGGTGTACGATCCGTGAGGAAAACAGCAAATTAGATTTTATGGCATTTTTAAGTAAAGCCCCCTGGTGTGAATGTCAACTTTTCCACAGCCAATCTAGCTACTAACACAGTCACGCCATTAGAGCTGTCAAAATTAATCAATTAATCGACAACTATTTTAATAATTGTGTAATCGTTTCGAGACGATATTTAACGTATAAATGTTCACATCCTCTGATTTCAGCTACTCAATAGGAATTTATTAAACTCTTGTGTGGTATATTGTCTAATTCTTAACATCAAATGCATTTGAGATCCAAGTTAAGGCATGAAAAAAGTTAGGAGGGCAGTGAAATTTCACCTCGATTGTGACGACCAATCAAATTTCAACTTGGCACGACCACTTAGTTATCACACTACTATGGCTAAAATACTGCGAGAATGATGTGGAAGAAAAAAATGACCCAAAAACCCCTAACCCAAAGGTTAAATATTATTATTCATTAAAAAAATGATCAAATCAGTTTCAAAAAGGTTGGTAAGTACAACATCAATACCTCGTTTGATATTATTTAATTGTTGTTTGATTCACTAAAAGTACCAAATAAATACCAATAATTTGTAAATAAATAGAAATCCAGAAAAATGTTTCAAGACACTTGTATCCAAAATAAAATGTTATCTCATTGATGCAATTGAAATTGAAATATTAATCGATTACAAAAATATTCTTTGACAGCCCACTGTATGATTCACTAGTTACGTTCAATTGAGAATTATTTGCAATGTTATGAACTGCAAAGCTTTCTACTACTTCTGCTTGATAAATAAAGAAAAAAAAATATATGGCTATTTGGTACGATAAAATGTTCATGACGTCCAAATGTTCAATCAAGGAAATATCAAGCATTTCACTTCACTTAAATCCATCTCATTTCATTCAATATGCCACGGAAAAAGATTCAATATGATTTTCAATTAAGTTCATGGATGATTTAATTTGACAGTGGATTGATTAAATTCAATTCAGTCCGATGACATTTCGATTCAATGTGGTGCGATTTTTTTGTTGTCCTTTTACCTACATTTGAAGGAACTTTTCAGTCGCGAGATATCCTTATTCATTTGTTTCTGCTGTTGCGTTCGTTTTGTCTTAGCAAGTCAGCGAAGTTAATTGCATCCCACCCAACACACAATTAGATTTAGTAGGGCAGCTCAAATGAGTCAAAAGACATAGACCAAAAACAAATGTCCACTATAGTGGATGATGAATACACTGTGTGTCTCTGGAGGATTTATCATCAATGACAAACTATTTGATACTAATATCTCAACGAATAACAAAATGGAACATTTAGTTGTTGTTCACGGATAAATTTTCTACCATTGTCCTCTGCCCCGTCCTCCTTTGGTGAGTCCACGGGACATTCCAGGACAATGCTAGGATTCCTTATGAGACTGTCCAGTTGTCCCTTGTCAGCAGCTGAGATACTGCTGCTCCAGCAAGCCAGTGCCTGAACAATGTCCGTTGCCATTATTGAGTCATAGTACGTCCTCGGGAGGGCCCCACCACCGATTGTCTATTCTGGTCTTTTTTTTTTTTTTGTACATAGCCTTTGTGGAGCAATCTATTTTATTCCTCAAGTAAAAACCTGTGTAGCTGTAAGATTCCACTCTCTGTGTCCCTTCCCTTGCATTGATGACAAGGTTCTGCCAGCAAAAGTCCACAAAGTCCGGAGTCAGTTCCCTCTACTCCATGTCATGATTTGTGAGTCAAACAATGGTCGTGTCTCTAAGACCTTGTATGTTTTTATGGGAATTTTAGAAGTGCCAGAGCCTAAAGTTATGTCTGACTAGGGTTAGCCAGGGTTACAGTATTCACTTACGTTTTATTTCACGTTGCTTAATAAGAGGCCGTGACTTCACCATGAAATACTTTAAAGATTTTTCTTCATGATTGAGTAAGGCTTAAATGAGTTGAAATAAGTGAATTTATTCAGTCTATTTTTTCAACAGTAATAAAATTTGCTCATGCTAACCAATTAGCAATCACGATTAGCATGAGCACGCTAGCGATTACCATGTAAGGTAAGCAAACATCACCATTCACACATACATAGTTATATAACTCACTTACAGACAACCTTACATATGCCTGTTAGCTACTGTTAGGTCAGTATCTTCCTCTTCTTCTTCAACATCTTTAAGAGCAGACTGGGCACGTTTAATGCTTTACTGCCACCTACTGATTAAAATGTGAACACTTAAAAACAAGCCACTAGACTAGACTGTTTGCAGTGACAGCTTATATTCTAGAATAATACAGCCCAAGTGCTGTACTAATGCAATGCCGAGTGCTGTATGAACGCAATCAGTAGTTCACCAAGGCAAGTATGTTGCATGCTTGTTTTATTTTTGTTTTTTTTTGTTTGTTTGTTTTGTTTTTCCCCGAAAGTAGTGTTGTGGTATGCCTATTCCTCTTTGCAATAACTGAACTTGAGGCCATTTTTAAAAATGGAAATGATTCAAAATGTGTTATATTCCCGTTTTGTTTTTTTAGGCGTACTTCTCTCGTAGCATTGTGGATCTCTGCAAGAAAGGTTAGTGTAGAAAACAGTTTTGAAGCGAATCGTTTTAGTCACTGTATTTTTAAAGTCAACACACCCGACTTGGTCGACTCCCCCTCAGCCTTAGCTTAAATTGAATATTCATCAAAACAGACAGGCACTTGTGTAGTAATTCTCTTGCCGCCTCCTCTGTTCTCCTGGTGTGTAAATACCAGCATAAGGAGACCCAGTATGTCGCTGTCACATCATCTATCATACAGCCCAGCATGACCAATCGCAACGACAAGATGAATGTGCCCGATGTAGCAAGCGCACTTGCCTGTGACCAAACCAGTGTGAATTGTTCACCCTGTTTAATTGGCAACGCCTCTCAGGATGAACGCTAATTACTGCCAAGTTACAGCAAGGAGAAAACATTTTTTCTTAATGTCAAAATATAATAAACTGGAGAAATAAATGTTCACCGGTGAGACTGGAAGGCTGCGGAAAGAACCGGCCCTGAGGGTAATTCTAATAAGCAGAGTGTAATCAAAAAATGAGAGCAGTCCATGTGGTGTTCAGCCCACGTACCCTCAAGGCTTGCCCTGCCCTTTTCCGAAGCCTGCCTCTTGCCTTTATAAGAGTCTCGGCTCTTCCCTTCACAAGCCCTGGCTGGTCGTCACGGGGACACTTTCTTCCCTCTTGGTCTCCAGCTGACCTTCGGTTTAAGTCAAAAGTGCAGAGTCACACACATTCTTTCATTAAAAATCAATGTTAATGCAAAATGGGTATCAGGAGACACTGGGGTACATATTCAAGTGGGGCCCTTTGTTTCGCCACCAGACACACTGGCTATGTTTACATAAATAACAAACTCAGTATGAGGACTTTCGAATAATACCGTGGTGTAACATTTCAAAATGTACCGTCTAGATATGTGGTATGAATAATACACAAGTGTAATTGACTATAAACTCACACTCATTTACATACAACTAGGGGTGTTGTGATCATGAGGAATTTGGGAGCTTCCTGAGCGGCCATTCCATTTCTGGGCTGGCTTGTCTTGGATGGCCGTTGCAGTGGAACCCTGGGTTACAGCGTCCCGAGCTTACGTTTTTTTTTTCAAGGTATTAAGTGGAATATGAAGTTTTTTCTTCCCCTTGTTACAGCATTTTTCCCGCCTTACGGCATCAACAACAATTTCTCTCACGTGGCCAAAAAAAAAAATCCAAAATCCAAACTTGCTGGACTGTGCGAGTCACCCGCCAGCCCGACGGCTCATACGTCACTATATGCGTCACTGCATATGTCACCAAAATACTGGTCTGCTACTGGGCGATGTCACTAAGATGCCGGTATACTGTTGGCCAAAATCCATACCCCATGCCTGAGAGAGATGTGGCCACTCTCTCTTTGTTTATTGCTCTCTCACTTTGGAATCTCGCGTGTGTTTCGTAAAAACTTGATCTTGTGTGATTGCTCACGATATTGTATTTATTGTGCAGTTTAGTGCTTAATGCAAGCTTTAGCCATGGGTCCCAAGATTGCTAGTGATGTTAAAGGGAGAAGTAAGAAGATGATTACTATGGAAACAAAGAAATGTGAGGAAGGCTAAGGCACTCAAAAGGTAAATAAAATTTAATTTTTGCTTTACATATTTTGTTGTGAGGAAGGGCGAGTGGCTTCAATTGAGAGCAGTCAAGGTTAGTGACGCACATGTTGTTCTGTCTCTGTGAAATCTGGCCCACGAGTCTGTAAATTGTACTTTCCTTGTACGAGTGTTGTAAGTCACGATGATATGCCCACAATTAGTCTGTTGATCCAACAACTTGTGAATGCGGATAACATGCTAGCTAATGTTAGTTATTGTCTTCAGCATGTTAAAAATGAATAGACTAATTCGTGGTGATCAAAAGGTCGGGGACCCCTGTACTAGACTATAAGGCACATTAAGTTATAAGGAGTGCCAGTTGATATTGTAAGGTGCACTGGGTTATAAGACAAACCAGGTTATAAGCCACATTAGGGGAAATAAGTTAGACTTTAATCAACTTTAATTTTAGATTCAGCTCTAATAAGATTTTATTTTTGGTAACAAGTAATCAATAATTTGCAGGCAAATGTAAAATACTGTATTCTTTGGAGCATGAGGTGAAAGTAAATATGTTGGAATTGGAATCAAAGAGGATGTCCTTACATTAAGTGCAGTCAATTTTTGAGACTTTTTTCATTTTTTATGGTCAAATCAGGACAGTCAAACTTTTGTAAATAATGCATTTAGGTCATGAAAAACTTATACAAGGTCTTTGTGTAATTCTGTTGTATTGTAAACTGGGCTTTGGTCCAATAATTTACATTTCTTTATGGTTTTGAAGTTGTGCTGGCATTCCCTTGGGTCATTTGCACAGAGGTGGCTGAGCCGGCAGATATTGGCTCTTATCCTGAATCCCTTTGCAGTTTCGAGTAATTGGCAGTCTGGAATCTCACCTCTCATTTAGAAGCGTCAGGGTCTGTGCTCAACATAAAAAGAACATCTTTTGCCAAGGAGGGAGACAGGAGGTGGCACGCTGCCTCACCTCGAGACATTGATCGACTGATGCATTACTAACTTCAGGAGATGCTTTTCTGACGTATCCTGTAAGCCTGTAATTGAAGCGTGTTTTAGTCTTGGCAAATGCAACCGTGCTTTATAAGGATTTTGTCGAGACAGGGTGACCCAAATGCAGGGTAAAAAAAATGTCAAAAGTGTAGTCACAGTCATGGTATTTTCGTAAATCAAGGGATGGGAATCACGGGAGTGAGATAAAAAAGCCTTAACCTTAATCCCGTGGACAACAAACTGCATCAATCCCAGGAAACTCCGACTGCTACTTAGCCAATGTTTTGCCTTTAGAAAAACACTTGCCAATAAACTTTCGTAAAAAAAATAAATAAATAAAACAAAAACTACTTTGTTCGGGAGCTTAATGATGGTGTTTCCGAACAATGGAAAATGTGGTCTGTTTTTGCCCTGGTTGACCCATCAACTTATTTTTTTTTTACACATTGATTGACCACCACATTCAATTAGATATTATTGTCAGATCGTACAGTTGTTGTAGTACAGTCGTTGCCATTTTGTTTGTGTTTATCGCGCTAGTTTGGTTAAAAATATCCAAACTCCATACAGAAAGAGTGAAGACTTGAACCCAGAATCTCTGACTGTGAAGCAGATGGCGTGACCACATAATCCTTGGTGCACTATTATATTGTTTTAGTCAGTTTCATGCCAGTTTCCCATAGCAACCATCATCTCATAGCGTAGCTTTGTATTCTAGTTAGTGAGAATTGATTTTCTGACAAATTGATTGTGTTTTGTGCTGGGTTTAATATAATACTTATAAGGTCATCAGTAGTACAATGCTTACACAAAAGATCAGAGCGAATCAACGTTTACAGATTGAAAATAAACAGAACCTTTAATCCTCATGAAGGGTGGGTTTATTTTGGGGCTGTTGCATTATATTGCATTAGTTGGCGGTGTTCTCGGATGATTACGAGTGGGAGGGTAACAGTTCCCATAGTGAAGTGAAGAAATAAGTTGTCGAGGTGGGGAAAGACACAATAGTAAAATTCCTGTTTGGGGTACCATAAAGTACACCTGGATGCATGACAAGATGAATTCACGGTTCATGGCGTTTAGTAAGGACAGCGGAAGAGCATACCTAGTGTACTCCTTAGGAAAATGTGTCGAATGGCCGCACACCTTTTCACATGACTGAGGCACTTGCCTCCCCTGCTGCTTATTCATTCAGTGACATGAAGCCTCCTGCCGAGAGAGTGACTTTGTCCATGTTCCATCCGTTCCGTTTCATGATCTTGTGCCGTAGTATCTTTCACATTTGCACACACAAGGGCTTTTGAGTGAATTACTCTGATTTTGCCACTAGAGTCACGACTTTCTATACGGATTGAAATAAATCAATTTGCCCTCTCCGAGCCATCATTACCATGGCATTTTCCATATATAAGGCGCACCGGATTATGAGGCGCACCCTCAAATAATGACATTTTAAAACTTTTTCAGTCACAATATAGTAATACTCAAAGTAATAACAATAATAACTCAAATGATAACTCTAAACTCTCAATAGCATAATCACTCAATGTAGATATGAGCAACCTTGTTCAACTGTAAACACACAAAAGAAACAGGAAAAGCTTATCTTATCAGTTCATTCCCCATTTACAAATCCCAATCTCTATATTGATCCATATATAAGGCGCACCTGATTATAAGGCGCACCACCAGGTTTTAAAAAAAAATAGTCTTTTAGGTGCGCCTTATAGTGCGGAAAATACGATACTTCTTCACCTGTTCATCATACACCCTCTGGTGGGTTAAAAAGAAAAAGGGGAGTTCAGAGCTTGGCTCCAGGGTTTATATCAATCAATCCTGAAGACATATGTTTACATTTTGACGTCTTGAAAGTCAACCCAAGGCATTTATTTATCTTTTTATTTTTTTCAGGTGATTAGCTAAAGGAGTGTCAAAGACAGTTTTTACTAAAAGAATGAAGCAGTAATCCGTTACTTTAGATAATTAAGTACTAAAGTAATCCATTACTTGATACAGTAACCAATTAGTTTAGGTACTTTTGTGTATAATGTCCATCCATCCATTTTCCATAGCCTCTTAGCCTCATCAGGGTCGCAGGTTAGCTGCTGCCTATCCCAGTTGACTTAGGGCAGCAAACGTGGGACACCCTAACTGGTTAACCCTCGGGTTACGGCGTCCTTGCCTTACATTTTTTTCACGTTAGGATGTGGAATACTGTTTTTCGTAGGCTCTTAGTAGGCATTTATCCCACTTTACAATTAACATCAACAACTGTCATGGCCTGGGGGGTTGGTTGTGTTTGTTGTTTTGCCTTCCTCTTGAGGCGTTTTTAGGTAATTGCTCTTATTTTATGTTGGCGTAAAAACTTCTTCCGCTGCCAGTCGTCTCTACAATGCTGGTCTGCTATTGGTCGACTCCCTAAGCTACTGGTCTACAATTGGTCAGCGTGATGAGGTCACGAAGATGCTGATCTTCTATTGGTCAGCACACAGGGTCACAGAGATGGCTGCCTAAAGACTTGATCTCGTGTGAGAGTGCTTTCAATATTGTATTTATTATGCATTTTAGTGCTTACTGTGCAGTTACTGAGAGAAGTAAGAAGACGATTACTGATGGTGACAAGCAATCATGGGAACCATGACTACTCCAAATTAAAGTTTGAATTAAGCATTAAAATGCACTATAAATATGTTTTTGTAAGCACTCACAGGAGAACAAAGCTTTAACGGTCCGCCATTTTGAGATGAGTAACGCCGACCAGCATCTTAGTGCCTCCGGGACGTCGACCAATAGTAGACCAGTAACTTAGAGAGTCGTGACGCCGACCGATTACAGACCAGCATCTTAGTGATGTAGGCAGTGACACCTGTATAAACATATTAGCGCGGAGGGACTCTCAGAGTGTCCACTGTATTTCTTTTTGAGAGCAGGTCTGACAGGTTATGTTTATTTTTTTTGGGGCCAATATTTATGAATAACTAAGTGATTACATTTTGATAACAAAACTATTCCATGATTCATGACCTGAAAATAGGTTTAAAAACACCGTATTGGACAATAAGTCATATTTAAAATTGTATAGAAAATTGAAGTCCAGTCATTGGATGAGTGATTCAATCAACAATCATAAGTCTGCAGACGCCCAGAAAATACTATATATAAAGTATATCTTGACTTCACACTTAACAAACGCCCTGTAGGCTCCGTGAGTGACGAGTACATTAAACCCTCAGCCGTCAAACAACAGGCCCTGTCAGCTGTCATGTAAGTGAGCTGCTTGAGACCTCCGGGGGCCTTTCACAAAGCTCCCGCCGCATTGCTAGCCACTGGCTAACGTTGCAGTCTGACGCAACAAGCATCTAAAACAGCTTCGGGGGCATCAATATTTAACCAAGCAGCTTGGTGGTCGAAAAAGAGGCGGTCCTGTTTTATCCCGCCCGAGGGGGGGCAGTCACTCACTAACGGACTAATTGCATGATATACATTTGCATTGGGAGCCTCGCCACATTATTACCGTCATGTAATGTTTTACGAAGATATCGACATGCCTTGTGCGGAAATGATTACGCAAGTTGTATATCAGGGGCGTTAAACTCATTGTAGCTTAGGGGCCACATAAAGGAAAAGGACTGGTATATAATTTACCGTATTTTCCGCACTATAAGCTGCACCTAGAATTTTTTCAAAAGCTGACAGTGGGCCTTATAATCCGTGCGCTTTATGTATATATATATATATATATATATATATATATATATATATATATATATATATATATATATATATATATATATATATATATATATATATATATATATATATATATATATATAAAATGACCAAGTTTTCATTTATGGGGCACAAAAAAATAACAAAGTAACTTAAGCACCATGTAAGTTCTTCAATTTATACCTCTGCATTTTAGTTAGGAATGTATTTTTTCAATAAATATTTTTATAACACCCTGTTTGAAATTTTAATATGTTATAAGCTCCAATTTTGAAGTTATGGATATGAAAATACAAGTTTTTAAAGCAACAAACCAATATACTTTAAGCAATTTAATTTATTAAAAAAAAGTTTAATGTTTAATTGAATCATAATTATATTCTTTTAAACTCTTGATTCATCTTGGCATTGATCTAAACAGTCTTTTCAGATAGTACTTTCCACAAATTATCATTATTCTTAATTTTTGATTGTCTATTAATAAAGTTTGACGAACTTGTCTTATTGTTTTGTTGACATTCCCTTTATCGCTGCTCCAGCTAGTAGATGCAAAACGCAACCCCAATCATAACAGTAGCTTCTATTTTATGCGCCTTATAGTGCGGAAAACACCGTTTAAAAAATGGTGATCACCTTTAGTCTTTAATTTCAGATTGTCTATTGTTTTGTTGACTTATTGTTTTGTTGATATTCCCTTTATCGCAGCTCCATCTAGTGGAAGCATACTGCAACCCCAGCCACTACTGTTGCTTCTATTTTATGTGCCATATAATGTGGTGTGCATTATAGTGTTCAGTAAATACAATTGGTGTCACTTATTTGGTGTCACATATATGTTTATTTTAAAGTAATTTCCCAGACACACTTGTTTTGTAAAATCAAAACATATATCACATTATTCTCATTAAAAGAAGCAAGCAGACTGAACCAACGCCTGAATCCATCCGTGTTCACAAACAGGGGCTTTAAGATGAGATTTATTCTGTTGAGAATTCATCAAGCGTTCCACTTTGTATTGTTTACTTACCTGTGTTATTTTATTTCAAAATACCTGCTTTTAATCTGGAACTCTGCGCTGCATTTCCTCTTACGTTCGCTGTCATTAGGTTTTTAGCTCACATACAGGGGTGTTAAGATGCCATTCTGGCTTCTGGCTACTCTATTAAGTCCTAATGTGCCTGGTCAAGGACATCCTGGTCTCTGTTTTATGTGGGATATAATTAGCATTGTTGTCTTTTGAGACAAAATGGACACAATAGTGGACACCAATGAATAGGCTGGGTCTCACGAGGGTATTTTCTATTTTGTAAGAGTGCTTCTGTATTTATTTTCTACCCCAAAGTGTGTTGTGGGAATGTTTACCTTTTAAGCGGAATTTACATTGCTAGGTCATTCATCTTACAAGCAATCTTCCGTGTTGGACGCCAGGAAATAAACTCCCTAATGATGCCATAGTCACTGATTCTCTTTTCCGTTTTCTTTCTTGTGTGTATCTTTTCATCTGCCAGCTCCTTGTAATCCCCTTGGCGCACCTCCACCGCCACAAAATTGCTGTTTGCTCACCTCCCGCGCTCCACCTGCATCCCCGCCAGCCATCCATTTCCCCCCTCCGAGCCATCATTACGTTCTCACTTGTTCATCATACACTCGATGTTGGGTTGTAGGGAAACACTATCAGGGGTATTAAGAGCTCCAGTGCTTAACTCATTCAAAGTCATATTTTTACATTCAATCCCAGGTACAGTTCTTACCTTATTTTTTGGACTATAAGCAACGACTTTTTCATCATGGTTTGAGCCCTGCGGTTTATAGTAAATATAGAAAATTTGATAGAAAATGCTTGCTTTTTTTTTCCCTTTTTTTTTTTTAAAAACAACATTAATGTTTGGTATTTTAGTCAGAAACTTCAAGTCAAACCAGAATTTTGCAGGCCACATAAAATGATGTGGCAGACCCGATCTGGCCCTGGGTCTTGAGTTTGACACCTGTGGTTTAGATCAATGCCAAGACCATAAAAGAATATAATTATGATTCAATTAATTATTAAACCTTATTTTTTAATCAAATATACTTTATTTTTTTAATTTAAAATTGTTTGAGAATTTATTTTATAAAATTATACTCTTTTACAAAAATAAAGTGCAGTTTTTACACTTTGCCCCCATACGAATTCCTTCGAAAATGGAGCATATACAGCATATCAAAATGTCAAAAAGTACGTAATAAAAATAATTGTAAAAAATACAATTAGAGGTAAAAATTTAAGAATTTACTTTACTTTTTTGTTCCCCAAAAATGAAAACTGACAGTTTATGCACTGTACAAGCCGCACCGAATTCTAAGGTGCTCTGTCAGCGATTGAGAAAATTGTAGAACGTTTGAAGTGCGACTTACTGATAGAAAAAAAAGAACGTTGCAGAAAACAATAACAGCATGATGGAGAAAAACGCATTATATTGTAGTTACCTTTTATTGACAGTATATGTGAAGAAGCCATGCAATGAATAGCGAATAGGAACAGATGAGACAGGGACAAGTGAGGTCAGAAGAGCCAGACAGTTCACCCCATGTTTGGTAGCTATGCAACTCAATTCCATTTTCCATTTTCGGGTAAGTACGATGATCACAAGGCCTAATTCATTTCTATGTCCTCTTGAGACCAAGCCTATTCATTTGTGTCCACTGTAATAGACATTGATTTTTGTTCTATTTCTTTGGACTCATTGGAGATATGCTACAAAGTCCCAGTGTGCTCAGTAGAGGACAATCATGTTTCATGTGTTTGGGTCAGATACAATTAACCTTGCTGTCTTGCTGAGACAAAATGGACACAACAGTGGGCACAAATGATGAGGCTGGGTCTCAGGAGGACATAATGGCTTGCCTTTTTTTTTTTTAACATCAACCTCGATCTAAAGTCAGTCATCCCGCAATCAGTGCATCACAGATTTTTTTTTTTAATTTAAAAAAAAAAAAAAGCTATATTGCGGAGAGACGTGCTATTAAGGTTTCCTGCATGCAAGACAGACGAGATGAATATAAATGCACTTGCCACAGGCACTCCTCGGATGTCCATTTACTGCAGTAAACATATTTACTTCAATGGTAAATTATTATACCTTATACAGTAGCCGTACTGTGTTTCCTTCCCTTCCCATCCCTTTGGCTGTAGTCTCACAGAGAGCCGCGGTTATTTTAATGGTGTCCGGAATTTTAATTAGAGTGAAGTCTGTAGCTTCAGAGTTTACACTTGAAATTCATGAGGAAGACGAGTACTCCTACAAGAGACATGATTGGCTCCCTGCGCAACCATTTACGAAAGAGGGTTGGGGAAGAAGCAGATTACAACTACTCCCCTCATGGTCGTGCCGGAAGCCAACCATGTGTCTTGTAGGAGTGTCCGTTTCCCTCATGAAACTCACGCTGTTAGGTAGAAGTGAAGGAAAAGGAGGAAAAAGCAAAGCTGCACCAGAGTGCTCTAAATCTCTTACCTAGATTTCTTTTATAATAAATTGGAATTTCAAGTGTAAACTGATTGTTATCATGTTTAATCAGCAACAGGCTTCACTCTTAAGAGACCTTTGGGTGCTGCTAATATAACCGCGACTCTCTTTGAGACTACAGCCAAAGGGAAGGGATAACAACACAGTTACGATATAAGGTTAAATAATCTAAGATTTAAGTAAATGTGTGTACTGCAGTAATATTTGTCTTAAATATGTAAAGTATAAATATTTTACACATTTAAAAAAATTCAGGTACCCACATACACATGAATGAAAATTCCGTTAGGGGGTGACGCTACTTTGTGGTTTTTCTCTTATTGCGTGGGGGCTCCGGTCCCCATTAACAGCCAAAAACAAGGGATTACTGTATACGCAGATCACATATTAGAATAACAGCGCATACTGACTGTGCAAATCAGAAGTCGTATGCCCAAACGTTATTTTCAACCATTATGGTTCTCCAATTTAAACATTATGAGCTCTAATTGTAAGACACGGGTTTATCAAACAAGCCTGACGGCTGCGCCACTGTGGGAGTGGTCGCAGCCAATTTTAATCATGGCCAATTAAACTGGCCTCTGTCATAATGCATTTGCGCCACAGCACAACCCAACTCATTTACAATTTTTTGGAATTTGTTTGAAAACACCGTACATGTCATATTTCTGTTAAAAAGGTAATGGACACTCATTCACTTGTTTATGTGCCTTCTTTTTGTCAAACCTTTCTTTGACAACCACAAAAAACTATTCAGGCATAACTCTTAAGTCAAATGTAAGTTTTTTTTTTTTAAACAGAAGAGAAATATACATATAACTAGATAGCTATTTAGATACACCAGCTAGCTAGCAAACAGAGAAAACTAGCTAATAGCTTGACAAACTTGTCAGATTTTGGGTCACACTACTACAAGCCCCCCCCAAAGTAATTAATATGTAGACTTCAAGCAAAAGCACTTAATATGTCATTCTCCCTGAATTCAACATTTGTTTCTTTGCTTTTCTGGCTAAATGTGCACTTCAAGCCGGCTGGATGTGCTATTAATCAGCATATTGGCTACGTTCAAATTTGCCTTCAACTCAACAGCTACTTCATTATATTTAATTGAGCGAAATGTGCATATGATTGATGTAAATGTCTGGATTTTATCCTGATAAAGCTACTAATGGGTTGCTCTCTTGGAAATTGTAATGAAAATGTCCCATCTTGATTGACATGCTTAACTACGAATTGCACCATCAGTGTGTTTCATTACGCTAGCCCGTCATACAAGCGTGTTCATCACGCCAGAAAAAGAAAAACTCTACGTATACCCTGAAGTAAAACCACTTCGATCAAATAATCTAAATCTGGTTTCCGAGTGACTCATTTAATTTTCTGACTAAAGCATGTTCAATCTTGCAACCTTGCTACAGGGTTAGTCATAGCAGCTCAAAGTGTGCACCGCTTATTTTCTGTGATCTTGCTCTCTTGAGGTCTTAACGTTCACCAGAGAATTTCCTGACTCCTTTCTCAGCTACAAAAGACGCCGTAACACATCATTAGCAGTGAAAGCATGAAATCGTTTTATATTCAACTTCAGAACCAAATGACTGCTCCTGTTCAATATATATTTTTGTTGAATTGATCTATCTATCTCACGGGTGCTCAAGCATTTTTTTTCTCCTCAAGATCTACTTTTCCAGCAGCCAACCTCCGTGATCTATGATCAAATGCAGTAAGAGACAGAGTCTCACTTGCTTAGCTCACCGTATTTTCCGCAGCAAAAGGCGCACCAATTATAAGGTGCACCTGAAATGAACGGACTATTTTAAAATATCTTTCATGTAAGAGTGCACCGCATTATAAGGCGCATAGAATAGAAGCTACAGTAGTGGCTGGGGTTGCATTATGCATTCACTAAATGGAGCTGCGGTCAAGGGAATGTCAACAAAACAATCAGATGTCCGTCAAACATTATTAATAGACAATCAGAAATGAACAATAAAGATTATTTGTGGAAAGTACTAGTTAAGAATGGGGGAAAAATACCTCTTGAATACATTAAAAGATCAATGACGAGACAAACCGAGAGTTTAAAGGAACATAATTATGATTCAATTAAATATTAAACTTAAATTTTTTAATTTAAGCGGCACACTCCGTGGTTTACGGAGGAAACGCGTATGTGTAAATTGTTAAGTAGACAACTTGAGCGTAAATGGCGAACAACTAAACTCGAGGTTTTCCGTCAGGCCTGGTGCGATAGCTTGCTGAAATACAAAGAGGCTCTTAGGTTAGCAAAAACCAATCACTTTTCCAAAATGATTAGTCTTAATAAAAACAACCCAAAGTATTTATTTGAGACTGTAGCGCAGCTAACACAGCAGCAGCAGATTAATCATAATTCCCTCCATTCAGCACACGATTTCATGCAATTCTTTACTCAGCGGATTCAGCTAATAAGGGAAGAAATAAAAAAGGCAGCGCCGCTCACCACCTCGACTATGAGTGTTGATGCTAGTTCGGACAATCAGGTTCATGAAAGTCTGGCTACCCTGTCCCAGTTTGATTTAGTATCCCTGGAGTGTCTTACACAACTAGTTAATGCAGCAAAGCCGACGTCCTGCATGCTCGACCCGCTTCCAGGCAAACTCGTCAAAGATTTATTCCCGGTCTTAGGGTCATCTGTCTTGAATATTATCAACCTGTCACTCTCCTCTGGCATTGTACCTGAGACTTTTAAGATGGCTGTCATTCAACCATTACTTAAGAAACCTCACCTAGATCCTGAAGATCTCGCTAACTATAGGCCAGTGTCACACCTTCCGTTTATCGCCAAAATTCTTGAGAAAGTTGTAGCACGACAGCTTAGCGATTTTATGATAGACAACAATAGATTTGAACTCCTTCAGTCAGGTTTTAGGGCCAACCACTCAACTGAGACAGCCCTAGTAAAAGTGACGAATGATCTTCTATTAGCCTTGGATTCCAACGTCTCATCAGTACTATTACTCCTTGATCTTAGTGCCGCATTTGACACTATTGATCATCATATTCTTATAGAACGTCTTAGATCATGTGTTGGTATCTCGGGATCAGCACTTTCTTGGTTCAGATCTTACATCCTGGGAAGGACGCATAGTGTTTCTTATGGTGATGCGATCTCTGAGTCTTTCTCCGTCTCATGTGGTGTCCCGCAGGGGTCAGTACTTGGTCCCTTACTGTTCAACATCTACATGATTCCTCTCGGCGATATTATTCGCAAACATGCTATTAGTTTTCATTGCTATGCTGATGATACCCAACTCTATATGCCCCTAGAAATAACGGATCCGTGCAAGTGCAGTAAACTGGAGGCTTGCCTTGCCGAGATTAAACAATGGATGTCTTCCAATTTTCTGCTTCTCAACCCTAATAAAACTGAGATGTTAGTTATTGGCCCTGCTCATCATCAGCACTTGCTTAAGAATACCACGCTGAACCTAGAAAACTGTATTATTTCCCAAAGTGGTTCTGCAAAAAATCTCGGCGTGATATTTGACTCCACTCTCTCCTTTCGAACACATATTAATAACATGACAAGAACGGCGTTTTTTCACCTCCGCAATATAGCTAAAATTCGCCCTATTCTTTCTCTTAGCGATGCAGAAACATTAATTCATGCATTTGTTACGTCGCGCCTAGACTATTGCAACATTTTGTTTTCTGGACTTCCCATGTCCTACATTAAAAGCCTGCAGTGTGTACAGAATGCAGCAGCGAGACTATTGACAAGGACAAGAAAGTTTGATCATATTACTCCGATTCTAGCTGACCTGCATTGGCTTCCAATACACGTGAGATGTGATTTTAAGGTGCTGTTAATTACTTATAAAATTCTACACGGTTTAGCTCCTTCCTATCTCGTCGACTTAGTATCACCTTATGTTCCGCCCCGACAACTTCGATCGCAAAATGCTGGTTTGCTATCGACCCCACGGGCTAAAAAGAAGTCTGCGGGATCAAGGGCATTTTCCATTCGCGCCAGTACTATGGAATGCCCTACCTATGGAAGTTCGCGCAGCCACCTCAGTAGAAATCTTTAAATCCCGACTAAAAACACAATTATATTCAAAAGCATTTAGTTAATTTAGCCTGTCTGTAGCCTTCTTCTTTTTTCTTTTTTCCTGCCCCCCTCTTCCGGCTGGGAGAGGGGGCTAGCTAGATGGTGAGGGTTGACTTGACCGCCTCCATTGGGTCCTGCGTTGGTCGACCATCACGGGTTAGGAGTTCGGCCGTCTGCAGTCCACCTGGCTGGAATGTGGGATGGTTCCTGCCCAATGGCCTTGCCTGCTGTCAAGACATAACTGCACCATATAGCACAATATGTTTTCTTTAATTTATGTCGTTTCTGTGTCTGGTACATGCAGCATCCACTTCCACCTGTGGTCCCTTCTGGAGGTTTCTGATTTTCCCCAAATTTGGGGTTTTTGAGTTTTTCCTTCCCTTCTGGGAGCTTTGACAGGGGATGCTGTTGTGTACCCTATACTGAAAAGATGTCTCTGTACGACCTCTTTTCATTCTGTGAAGCCCTTTGAGACTTCGGTGATTTAGGGCTATATAAATAAAATTTGATTGATTGATTGATTGATTGAATCATGTTGCAGCCAAAACCCTTAAAATATGTTGTTTCTTTTTATTTAAAACAGTTTCTGGATTTGTTTTACAAAATTGTGCTTTCTTTTAAAAAAAACATATAAACTTTTTTTTTTTGCACCTTGTCCCCATATAAATTCAAAATTGAAGCATATTTAGCAAATCAAAATTTCAATCAGAGTATTGTTTAAAATTAATTGCAAAAAATGCATTTATAACAGAAATGTAGTGGTAAAAAAAATATAAAATTTACATGGCCATTTTATTTTGGGTTAAGCACTGTATAAAGTGCACCAGATTATAAGGCACGTTGTCGTCTTTTGACAAAATTGAAGGCTTTTTAGCGTGCCTTATAGGGCGGAAAATACAGCACCTAAGTTTGTAGTACTCAGCTTCGCTTCTCTTCTAACTACAAGAGAGAGGAGTAAAATCAGCCAAGCAGGATATACACAATTATTGGGCCATAACTAAAAGGGAATAAAAAAAAGGGTTTTTGTTTTTACATTGCTGTATCCTGCAATAAAATACATGGGAGAATGTGCTTCCTATCAATTTTCTATCTATCTATCTATCTATCTATCTATCTATCTATCTATCTATCTATCTATCTATCTATCTATCTATCTATCTATCTATCTATCTACCTATCTACCTATCTATCTATCTATCTATCTATCTATCTATCTATCTATCTATCTATCTATCTATCTATCTATCTACGATAGCTAGCTCACTAGCTAGCTTGCTGATGTATCTAAATACAATACAATATATTTGTCGAGTTTTGCTTGTATATAGAGTGGATGTAAATAACAGTGTCCTTGAACAAAATAGCACATTACAATTGAGAAATGTAAATGAAAAAAAGAAAAGAAAATGATCATCAAACACCCGGCTGATGCAATAATGGCAGACAAAATTAGCAAGCAACCCCAAAAATAATTGAAATGAACTAAGTCCTGGTTAAATCATTCTTTATATTTTATCTTCTCTGTATGTTCAAGAGTTTGACGGGTTGAACACTGGGCGTAAGCAAGCTCTAACAGCCAGTAATTCTCTTAAACGGAGGGAAAGGCGTCTCAGACTGGATGCCATTATCAGAGAAACCATTTTCTTTCAGTGGCCAAATGAAAGGCGCACAAGAGTGGCAGCTTGCCAGAAGAGGATAAGGTACATTCTTCTCTTCTGTCCAATTTAAAGGCCTTGAAGCACTTCCTGAGCGTTTTAAAATAGACGACCTTCTGTTTGTTTTTACCCCTCCACCCTTAAGACTTTTATTGGCGTTTGATCTGTTTCTGTGTTGCTTTGTTTTTCAACAACTTTGAGTGGGCATTTTCACTTTTTCCAGAAGAAAATGAGTAGTAAAAATGCCTGGAGGTGAGAATTGAAACAATCAATGCTTTCCGCAGGGTCAGTAAGCGATCGTGCTGACAGATTGAAAAGAAATCCAGAATGTGATATGCAAAGCTGGATCCCTTGCTAGCTTTAATAAAGACCATGAGTCTGCATTAGGACTTGGCCACATGGCCAAAATATAAACTCTCAATGATAAGTCAGACGAGTCAAATAATATCAATTTAATTTATTTAAACTCAAACTCCACTGTATGTATTTTCATTCATGAACTTAGTTATTTTTATATACATTCTCTCTCTCTCTCTCTCTTTATATATATATATATATATATATATATATATATATATATATATATATATATATATATATATATATATATATATATATATATATATATATATATATATATATATATATATATATATACACACACATTTATACATTTTCTAGAGCCCACAAGAGTCGCAGGCTTGCTAGCGCCTATCTCAAATCGATTTGGGCAGTAGGCGGGGGACACCCTGAACTGGTAGCCAGCCAATCGCAAGACACACAGACACAAACAACCATTCACACCTAAGGACAACTGTGAGGAGGACGTGCTACTCACTGCGCCACCGAGCGTTTACAGTTTTCCAAATATTATCAAGGCTAAAGGATTGCCTAAATATGGCTAGTACTAAAAATAAAAAAGTTAATTGTAGACACAATATTATAATAATATTAATACTGCTGTAAGGTAAAAATTATTCCACGTAAAGTTTTGTCCATATCATAGATCTTTCTGAAGAAAAGGTCAGTGTGAGCAAATAAACTCATTCAATTCCAAATATGTAATTTTACGTTTTTAAGAGTTCAGCCATTACTTCTTTTTTTCCAAACATTTTCAATTTAAAGACTAGATGAGTATCTAAAAATAGCTGGTTCTTAAAAAGTCCACCAGTGTACAGATGAAATATTATTATATTAATACAGCTGTTAACTCAAAGTTATTCCGGATCACAAAGCATTGTCCATTTCATAAATCTGCCTGAAAAAAGATCGACGTGCGCAAATCAATTCATTCAATCACACAGATGTAATTTTACATTTTTCTAAAGAGTCCATACATTATTTTTACATATTTTTACAAATATATTCCAAGTTTGAGGCTTAAAGAATGTCCAACAGTGACTGTTACTAAAATAAGTTAATCATAAACAAATTATTATATTAATACAGTTATGAACTAAAAGCTATTCCAGGTCATAGAGCATAGTCTGCATCATAAATCTGCCAGGAAAAAATCGAGATAAAGATCAAAGCTATAGCAAAAGCTATAATGGCCCACTTAGTTTGCGTCAGTCCAATTCATTAAAAAAAAAAAAAATGTTGTAAGGCAGTGTCCGTGCCAGGCTATTCCATACGATTAGGTGGCAGTGTGTTGTGGGTCCTCCCCACTCACTTGACAGCAATCATTTGGTTTGCAAATGAGCGACATATTGAATATCATTCAAATGATGCCTCCTTGGGAATGTTTCAATTGTTTGTTGAAATGCTACAAGCGCTGGGAGTTGAATACTTGGGCATGCTAATTAATAAGAGAATGTGTGTGTGTGTGTGTGTGTGTCTGGGCACTTTTATTACTCACATTGTTCATTTCATTTTAAGATGGTGATAACTAGCCACCTGAGAACAGATCAAGCAAGCTGTAAAAGTAACACCGCCATATGATTAAGTGTGAATTCGATACGGTGAGCTTTTTGCTGCAAGCGTGTTTTCGTATCTGCTACTTGAAGAGACGAGAACTTCATTATTCAATTTTAGCCATGCTCCCACAGCTAACAAAATCTCCGCTGGTGATTTTGCCCTGTGCTGTATAGTGTAGTGAGAACCGTCTTACTGTATATTATTCAATTCAACCAAACCTTTTGAGCTAAAGGCCGAAAAATGTTGATTCAAAAAGGTTGGTTCAAACAAATTTTTCTGGGTAATTCATCTTATAGCCTGAAAACATTAAGAATATTGACCAACCTAACTTCTTGACTTTTTCAGTTTTGATTCAACTTTTTAGGCCCCAAAAACTTTAACTCATTTTTTGGGGTAATCTGTTTACTAACCCAAAATTTGGGCCAGGTTAATGCCCCTGGGTTATTCATTTAGTAACCCCAATAGTCGAGGAATTTGAATAACCCAGGGTGAAAAAATAGATTGACTCAACATTATGGTTCAATTTGACCAGTTTGGGGAGAAAAATAATAAAAAAAAAAACCTTTGAATCAGCTTTTGGGGTTAAACGTTTACTAACCCAAAAAGTTGAGTCAAATGAATGCCCCTGGATTATTCATTTGCCAACTACAAAAGTTGGGGAATTTTAATAACCCAGGGCAAAAAATGGACCGACACAATTTTTTGACTTGACTGAATGACTAACAGATAAACATGTTTGACTCAACTTTTAGGTTTACTCATTTAGTAACACAAAATGTTGGGCCAAATTAATAACCCAAAACAAACAACTGCCAGAATTGTATTGTTTTACACGACACCTGAAATATGGGTTGTTTTGTAATCTATTCATTTGACTCAACATTTTTTATACCTAGTTTTACTTGAGTAAAGTTTACAACGCTTGTAGAAAATAGTTGCCGTATGAAATTAATCATGGTCACCATAAATTTCGGAGCCGCTACTTTTTCTCACACTTTGAACGCTGTGGTTTATCTGCATTTTTTATTTATTTTTTTTAATTTTAGCAACCACCAGAGGGCAATCTACCAGTAAACAAAGGGAGACAAAAAAATGCTATCAAAGTTTGGATTTTGAGTTTGAACTGCTATTTTACTCCCCACTGGAGGGCACTCTTCTCCAAAGGCAAACAGGGATGTTACTGTTGAGTTAGTGTAGTATTCTAAAAATCAAAGTGTGTCAGTGTTGTGTAGAAAATAGGTTGCTGCTCTTGTTCAAAATAAATAAATACATAAAAAACATCCATGTACCATCTCTCTGCCTCAATATCTGGTTTTGCATCCTGCATCTTATAGTGTAATGCATCAAATTTAAATTTCTGTTCGATTTTTGTGGGTGTGTCTTATGCTACACTGTGCATTATAATCCGAAAAATCCGATAATTATGAAACATTTTGCAATTATTTTGTCGAAAAATTAATCGCGATAGACTTAGGGATATACTGTATAAAACAACTTGATGGAAGTGTGGGTGTTTGTGGAATTTAGGATAAAGTTACATTGACGTTTATATTTCCTGATGGGTGCTTGTGGGATTCCGTTAGCGTGATAAGCAAATGTGACTGGCAGAGGGTGCGATCAGCCGTGGCAAGCTCTAACAAGGGAGGCTTCTTCAGTGGAATAAGAATGAGTGTGAGCATAAGAAAACGAGAGAGGGAAAAGACTATTGTACAAAAGTAAAGTCCGAGTTACAGTGAGATGCAGCGTGCGATTCTTGTGGGATTTGCTCATGAAATAACGCAGAAAGCAGCCAGCTAATGACCACACGCAGGAGTTAAATGACCTTCAAATCTTCAGTGAGTTTGTGTTTGCTTGTGTGTCTTTGCAAGTGTGTGTTTAAGTCATGTGTGTTTACTGTCAGGGCGCATGCAGTCACATTGACTGACAGCTCATCAATAAACATTGCATCTTGCATATTTAGCGGGCAAACACAAAAAGTGAGCCCAGTTAAAACTCCTGGCGTTAGCATGCTTGCGAATTTTGGATAATATATTCCGGAGGGGAAAAAATAATGGTGTAGTTCAGGGGTCGGCAACCTTTAACATTCAAAGAACCATTTTCACCCAGTTTCCACAGAATAAGACAACACTGGGAGCTGCAAACACTTTAATTACTATATATATATATATTTATATATATATATATATATATATATATATATATATATATATATATATATATATATATATATATATATATATATATATATATATATATATATATATATATATATATATATATATATGTGTGTGTGTGTGTGTGTATATCGCAGGGGTTACGTTCTGAAAATAACACGCGCAAAGTGAAATCTGTGAAGTAGTCAGCTTTATTTTTTTTTTATTATTTTACAATGCAATACTGTACTATAGAATACAACCAAAAATCAAAACTTGTTTTAAAGCCCAAAATTTGTTTAAAACAATAATTTTAACATAGTAATACAAGGTTGGAAACATTGTCACTCTCATATTTCACAGTCCCAGCTATGCTTCTTCGTCCTGAACCCGCACATTGTCATGAGCAGTTTTGGGACCTCTTTCTGAGCAAGAAGAATTTTATGAACGGATATGTCCGGACATCGAATTAAAGTGAAGCCTCTTATATCATAACAATACACTTGAAATTTCAATTTATTAAAAAAGAAATCTAAGTCAGATTTCCAAAGCTGTGCATTTCTCCGTTGCTGTCTGTGTGCCTACACAGTGTGTGCTCTCGGCACGCCTACGTGTCACGTAATCAGCTCCCAAGCTGTCAATCAATGTGCTTACTAGCACGTTTGTAACAAGTGCGCTCAGCTGAGCACATGGGCACACGGGCGGTTACAGGAGAGACACAGAAGAGATGAAAGAAAGCTTTTGGATCCTCTTGCCTTTTGTAATTGGCAAGTGAAAATCCAATACAGTACAATATTTTATTTCTAGACAACAGTAAAGCCCCTGAGCCAATCAGGATTCAGAGCACAATGCACTGGAAAAAATATCCACACTGTAAAAAATCCGTGAAGCACCGAAGCTGTATATCAGATCACTGTATATCAAACGTATTCTTACGAGTGGTAGGGTGTAAGCGGACGGAATCAGTTGGGTGTTGAGGAGTTGCTTACAGCAGATTTTGTTAACCAAAACAATATCACATTATTTTCATGAAAAGAAGCAAGCAGACCGAACTAACATCTGAATCCATGCATGTTCACTAACTGCATTAAGATGAGATTTATTTTGTATCGAATACTTCAAGCACTCCAGTTTCCATTGTTTACTTACATGTGTTATCTTATTTTGAAATATCTGCTTTTAATCTCGAAGGCCGCGCTGTATTTCCTGTTGACGTTCGCCGTTCATCATTTATTTCTTCGCAGTGTTCGTGTTAACAAAAGCTATTACCTTCTTGGTTTCAAGAAAAGATTTAGCAGTCCGACCCAACGTTTGCGTCCGTCATTGCTCACACGCAGGGGCATTAAGACAACATTTATTTTGTGTTAAGAATTCTTCAAGTGCTTTAGTTTTTAATGTTCAGTTATATTTTACCCAGAAAATGTGTGCTCTTAATCTGGAAGGCCGCACTTTCTAGTTCATGTTTTTACTTTCCCCAAACTGATTGGCTGTCTGGCATCACGTTTTATGTCCTGTCGCACCAAAGACGTCTCATCAATCAATCAATCTCATAGATTACTATCACCCAATCACGCAAACATCATTGACTGCAATTCAAATACATCGCTTGTTACGCCGTTCACATAGTTGATCTGAACCAAGCGTTATTTATTTTCCCAAACCACGGAGACCTGCAACTTAAGGATGAAAGAGCCACATGCGGCCCCGGAGCCACAGGTTGCTGACCTCTGGTGTAGTTAAAAAAAAAAAAAAAGCAGAGCTTATCTTATATTATTTTGCTGGTCTGACAGTTATCAGTCATCAGTGCCCCACCCCCTTCCATCATCGTCGGGCTGCCTTTTTTTTTTTTTCACGCAGAAAATTGTAATTGCTGGTCCGTCAGACAACCACCGGTCTATCGCTTGCTTCCAACGTCAACTCCCCCCATGAATACCCACCCTTATGAAGAAAAGAAAAAAACATTGTAAAATGTGACATTATAATCCTTTACTTGATATTCAACCTCTGTAGGTCCATTCATATCCATTATTGGTGACGGTTCCAATAAAATATTTCACATTCATCTAAATTTCATCCGTCACATACACTACAAGTAAAAAGCAACGTATTTCTGACCTTGAATTTAATAAATAATGTTTTTAATTAGGGCATTTAAAAACTTGTATCTTACATTTCTTTGCGAAAAGCAAACCAGATTGAGCTCGCCACTTTGGAATGTGCCCATTCGGAATGACATCACATCTTTGCGCACCGAAAGGAATCCCAGAATGCTTTGCTCAACTATCGGCAAGCAATATCTTGATGTAGAACATATTTAAAAACGAAATAACCCCCCAAAAATCTCTTGCAAGTATGCTTGTGCGGCGTTTGGATAACACGTTCTAAAAAATAATAGTGGAGCTCGTCCAAGTAAGTGTATTTAGGCCAAAGTACGAGTTATTCACGCTATCACAAAGCATTTGACATCAAGGCAAAATATACTACAGAGCCTTGACCTTGGCTGTAATAGAAGCAGCACATTTTCCTTTATGCATTGGTCACCAGCATAGACAATTTAAATGTCAACCAGGCCCGAGGGGGAAGAAGCTGTGCTACCTCACTGTATCAGCTTGGAAGACATCCAAAATGTCTGACATTCAGTCTCACTGGTGCCTTTGCTCCTGCACGCACATACACACACACACACACACACACACACACACACACTCACACACACACACACACACACGCTTGATGTTGAACTCCTGCTTTTTGTCCTCCGGGAGTCCAGTCAGCGTGACTTGAGAAAAATACAGCGCGTGTGGGAAAACACAAGGTTGACCCGAGCTGCGCTTGGTCAAAGCTTGTCGAACATGGCAAGCAAAATGTTCTGCACTGTTGTGTTTTGTGAACTTCTGAGGTGGTTTTGGGGTGTGACCTTCATTCGGGGGCAGTGACACACACATTAAGTGTCAAACTGAGCACATTGTGACATAAGAGTAACGATTCAATTTCTACTTTGCAAGCAGTTGTCAAAGCAAAATTTCTAAATTTTATAATTGAATCCAAATAAATATACCTGAGATGTGATGTTGGTTCAAATGTGAAGTTGGTTGAAACATTGGTTCAATAATGACCGAAATTGAGCATAGAAAAAAAAAAAGAGAGACTTAGCTTACATTTAGTGTTATTTATTTAACACAAGAATTGGGTTAAATGAGTAATCCACGAAATAACCCAAAATTTGTGTTTCATTTATTTATTTGATCCAGTGAAATAGAAGGAAGGAAGGAAATAGAAAACATTTTCAGCCCCCCCACTCGCTGAGGTGACTATAAATGAGATTGTTGTCTGTGAAAATAATATTCTTGAACATTTTTTATGTGTTGTTTTGGTGCAACACAAATGCTTTAAAAAAAGAGTAAAACAAATTTTTAAAAACCCATTTGGATCAACTTTCAGCAAATGTCAACTAGTTTTTATAGGGTTTTATACAGGTTACAGTTTATTCTTAATCAAAAAAAAAAAATCATTGTTCAAACTAGAAACATTTTAGACCAACGTTGATTTAAAGATCAAAGGATTGGACAAAATACTGCACAATAAAAATTAACCATGTGCAGTATTTTGGCCATTTTTGGGGCATTTTCTTTCACATCATTCTCAGTATTTTTTGCTGAGTAATGGTGCATTCGGGTAGCGTGATAATTAAGTGGCCGTAATGCTAAAATTTAACATGTTGTCGCCATCCGGGTGAAATTTCAGCTCCCTAGTGTCCTTTTTCAATGCTTTCCCTTTCATGTGGAATACCTTTGATAACCAGGTTTACTAGATTAATCCGTTCTGCGGTTGGGATCGTAACGCGAATTCGCCATATGGCGGGCAATCCAAACATATGGTAGCCTAGCCTCTTCATATTTCTTCATTATCTCCAGCTTCGTTTCCATATAAATCATCTTCTTGCCACCATCTGGGTGAAATTTCAGCTCCCTAGTGGCTTCTTTCAATGCTTCCCTTTGATGTGAGATATCTTTGATACTGTGGGGCCCCCGGTTTACGAGATTAATCCGTTCCGCAGTTGGGATCGTTACTCGAATTCGCCGAATGGCGGGCAATCCAAACCTATGGTAGCCCAGCCTCTTCGTATTTCTTGATTATCTCCAGCTTTATTTCCATATAAATCATCTTCTTACCACCATCTGGGTGAAATTTCAGCTCCCTAGTGGCTTCTTTCAATGCTTCCCTTTGATGTTTAATTCCTTTGATGTAATGATGAAAGGATTGGGCAAAAATACCAAATAATGTTTCTTCTAAAATGGTCAGAGGATATTGAGCGACAACCATTTCACCTTGTCTTCCTGTTAAGCAATCCAGCATAATTGCAAGCCGTATTCCCCTTTCCTTCCGGTGCAGATGGCGCCGCATGCCGGCAATTTATCCCTCGTTTTTGAAGGGCAGTTATAGCAGCACACAAGCAGACAGATGGAGCCGAGGAGAGGTTAACACCCGAGGTGAATCCATCGACGTCTCCCCGTGTGAGCCATGACAGCGAGAGATAGATGCCTCGTGATGCCCTCACCACGAAGCTCAGCTGTTTGCTCGTTCATCTTCTCTTCCACTCACCTGTTGACGCTGACACCAAAACAGATGGACCAAGCAGACAGAAGCAAGTCATTGTGGAAAACTGATAAGAGTTTGTTGCGAACTCTGGTGGACCATAGGAGTGCTTCTTGAGGTAGGAAGTGAAACGCCGGAGAGCTGCAAGTCGATATCCGTCACAGTGGCATTAATGATATTCTCTCTTCATTAGAGCACACCCTGGGGACCTCGCTTATTCCACACGACCCAATTAGGGCCTGCGGTGAGCTAGTGCTTCTGGCTTGGGTCGAGGGGCAATAAGACGGATGGGGAGCCTGGCAGGTTGCATCATTGACTCCATCCACTTCCTTTTTCGGAAAGGCATGACGCGGCAGATGGACGAGAGGACGTTCAAGGAAACTCGGAAGAAGCCGGGCTTTAGCAATGACATCACGCAGGAAGCACTTTGCATGACCCCAAACTAAAATTAAGTACACTTACATGTTCAAATATTGTTACTCTTGTGGACTTGGAAATAATTCCTGGATCACTGGAAATGTAAAATGAAAACATACAAAATTAAACGTCCTAAAAAGAAGTCTCTCTCTGCACTCATTAACAACTCACTACTACCATCTCAAGGCAAACAAGTGAACTGCATTCATTTTGTCAACTGCTGCAATTAATATGATTAATTTAAAGGATTTAGGAGCGTTTTTCTATTTTTAATTCTTTAAATGATATATTTTGATTATTATGCACTAGTGCAATTTCAATATGTATTTGTTACCCTTTTGGGTGCAGTTTTTATAATTTAATCATATTCTTTAAAGAGTTTAGGAACATTTTTGGGGGGGCTTGGAACGGATGAGGCTATTTACATGTAAAAACCGGCTCTACTTATGAAAGATTCACATTACAAAGTTACTTTCAGAATGAATTAATTACCACTGTAATGCGTTAACCAGTGTCTGGGGGAGTGCGGATAACCCCAGAAAAGGACTTTGTTTTTGTCATGTCAAGGGTAATTGCAATTAAATGAGGATCGGCATACCTTTTTTTTTTTGATACACTTGGTTATTTTTTTCTGATTTAGACTAACCTGTTACCTGGATAAACACTGTAAAACAGTAGTTACCAATTGTTGGAAGTTGATTTATAGCTCTGTTTTTCTTTTGCTGGCGTTTACAAAGGATACAGCTTTAGGCATACTTACACAATTTTTATAGATAACAATCTTATTTATAGTCTGTATGGGGAGTGAGGGCAAAAGGTTTAAAAAAAAACAAATTCCACGGATAGGACAAAGAAAGCAACTCTGGGAAAAGTTAGCGTCCTGTGAAAGACACCGGCATCCTCTATTGCTCACTTTTACGACAATAAAAGGACGCGGTGGAAATGAAGGAGAACCCAAGTACTGGGAAGCTCATACCTCATCTTTATGATTTACCCAAGAGCTTCCAAAGCTTGGATGGATATTGGCAGATGAAGGCAGATTTACAGTCCGTCTTACAGCCGGAATATGAACTTTTTGCAAGATCACGTTTTGCAGCGGAGCGGCCCTGTTGGACTTTGAAAGCAATCCTTTTTCTATTTGAGGAGCTGATCAAGCGGTCCATTTCCATTGAAGTCAGACTAATGCTTGAAGAAACTATTGATCTTCGAGCGTAACATTACACTCTTTCTTGCGCGGTTCTTTTTTTGTGTGATTAGGTTTTATGTTCAGATTTTTGGAGCCTGTACAGGCTTTGAAATGAAGTGGAAATGTAAAAAAATTCAAAGCAGACATTCACAAGCCTTCCAATGACTTCGACGATTGGTTATAATACAAATATTTGTATTTTTTTCATAAATAAACAGTGCAGTTAATATTGCCATCATTGAATTTGTACGATTTTTGTACTTAAAAAAATAAAATACATGTGTATGGATAGGGCTGATGCTACTGAACATTTTGAGGGATTCAAAGTAATTTGACGATGTTATGAGCCTTTCAAAGTCAGCCCAAGTTGGGGGATAATCAGGCCAGGCTAGTGAAAAATCCTCGGACACCCAGGGGTTAATGTCGAGCTTCGTTTGGTTTGGATCCGAGAAGTAAGTCATCAGCAGGGTGAAACATAAATCATTCAAAGAGCGAAAAGGACGAAGGTCCCTCATGGCTTCTTCTTCTTTTCAATGCAAGTGGTCGGGATCAGACGAGCTCATGTTTGTTATGGCTGCAAGTCAGATAAATCAATGCATCAGCACTTCTTACCACAGTCTGTTTCCCTATTGTGTGCCTTTGCCTGATTAAACACATTGAGCGGCCTGTCACTGGGATGACCCCACTTTGCGGTGTCGCCAAACTGATAAGTGATGTCATCGCAGAGCCGGAACACTGAACTAAACTTTGCGACTGCTAAGACACACAAATTGAAGAAAAACATCATTCAAAACCCATGTTATTTTCCAGTTGGGCGTCTTACATTTTTTTTGTTGCCCTCACCGCCTCCCTTCTGTCATCGTCCGTCCGCCATTTTTCTCAGGCTGAAAAATATGTGTGAAATTTCAAATTTTACTCCCATAAGCACGTTTTGTCATGGAACTGAAGAAAAGTGAGCACGCTGACACTCGCAGCGCTTCCACTTGCCTTGAGCCTGCACTGTGTAAAGCAATTTGATGGGTTTCGTAACTACCATCTTTGTTGTTAAATCGCTCTTTTACCCTCCAACTTCAGCTCAACACAAATCGATCTTTTTCTCTCTACAAACCCTCCACTCATCCCGGGATAATGTTTAGTGTACATGCGAACACTCGGAATTACCAGTGCAGAGTGTGGATTTGATACAGCGTTCACTCTCATTTGGGTCTCATGTTAATTGCCTCCATCGATTCTGTCAGGTAAATCCCACCCCACAGATCTCTACCCACGCTTTTCGAAGCTAGCATAGCTCAAGCGTAGCGTCCGATCATGCAGCTTCTTTTTGTTGGATTCCCAGTAATGGCCACCTTCACATTTCTATGGATAACTCGTTCCTTTTGGAAATTAGATTGATATGCGATGAAGAGGAGACTATTGGAACAATTGGAGATTGTTCTCACTTACAAAAAATGAGTGCACAAGTTCAAAAGGAAACATTGAAAATGTTCAGTGATGTAGGCCAGGCCAATTAAATTCAATTAATTTGATCACTTTGTCTTTTTCAAAATTGATCATTGAGAATAGGCTAAATGGTGAAATTGAGATTTTGCCAAAGTGGCAGAATCCTGGATGGGTAAAGCATTTTTACAAGTGTATTTATTTACAATTTATTTTTACTTTTTTTTTTTCACACTATAAGACACACCTAAATGTTCTCAAAATCTGACAGTGCACCTTATAATCCATATACAGTGGATAAACAGTGACGTTTCATTTTTGGCGGACGAAAACATTAAAAAACTTAATCGCCATGTAAATTCCTCAATTTTTACCTCTGCGTTTCAGTTATTTATTTATTTTTTTTACAATTAAAATTTTTACAACACTGAAATTTTGATGTGCTCCAATTTTGAAACAATTTATACAAACCATCTTTATTCTTAATTTCTGATTATGTCTATTATTATTTTGTTTATCAAGTTTGACTGGCTTATCTGGTTGTCTTGTTGACATTCCCTTTAGCACAGCTCCATCTAGTGGATGCATAATGCAAAGCCAGCCACTACTGTAGCTTCTATTCTATGCGGCTTATAAAGGTGTGCCCTATATTGTGACTTATAATGTGGTGTGCCCTATATATTGGAACAGTTTTATAATAGACCATTCATTGACGGTGCTCCTTATAATACGGTGCTCCTCATAGTGAAGAAAATACGGTAAGTACTAACTATTTAATTGTGGCATTAAAGGCATAGTTCGCCTATTTAGACATTTTTATCAGTAAAAGGTTAATATTTTGTTTACAATTAACTATTTTAATACCATTTCCTTTTAGAAACTCTTGTAGCCTAACACTAAAATACTGTATTTGAAAAAATGTAAATTAGTACCTTGTACTAAATGTCTGGACTCTTAGAAACGCAGAATGATATATTTGAGATGGAATGGGTTCATTTGATAACATAAATGTTTTTCACAATCAATGAATGCGTTTAAAAACAAATTTTCCACTTGCTGTCAACTCAAAATGACATCACATGTTGCTGAAGGCAAAGGAAACGACCATTCATGGCGCACCTGTTGGTCATGCAACATTAATAAGCTGAACCACGATTGATTGGTTGCTACCCAAGCCTTCAGCAAATATGTCATTTTCAGTCAGCAAGTGAAAAATGTTTTATAAGTATTAATTGTACTTGAAAAAAATACTTCAGTTATCAATTATAGACAAAATACACATTTTTTACTGCTTAAAATGCGAGTAATTTGCATTCATGAATGTTAAGTTTACATTAAAGCTGATTTTAAATCAGTATTCATTCTTTTTGTCTGTTTATTTTCCATAGTATTTTTAAAGATAAATCAAACCTTTGAATACATGTTTATTGGGTTTATTTCTCACATTGAACTCAATGAAAATCATAATCGTCCAGAAGTATTGAAGAAAATCAAAAATTTTTTTTCCATATTAGTCTGTTTGTATTGTTATTTCTTTGAAAGTTTCACGTTTCACTGACAATCTTACAACGAGCTCTCAGTTGGCACAGAAGGGGAGTGCAAAAAAAATATATATATTTTGGAGTCAGCCTTGTGTGTTATTGAAAAGAAATGCTGCTGTCACTCCCAGACACACTTTTGCCCCAACAATGTTTATGAAAAACATACTTGACGTGATAGGCAGGCCTACTTTTTGGCTCATTTCCCTTTCTTTGACGAAACAAAACACACTGGCAACATTTCGTTCCATTTTTGTTTCTTATTAAATTTTTGATTTATATGTATGTGTCAAAACAAACTAGCATACATCCCAGCCTGTTTTGAGCCTTTGTTTATTTATTTGAGAAATAAATGCTGGAAAAACAGAACATTAAAACTAGTGCAATATTTTGTGCAATCTTTTGATCTTTGGATCGAAAGCATTTCAAAGCATTGAAAGAAGATGATAGGGAGCTGAAATTTCACCCAGATGGTGACAAAATGTCAAAGTTCAACATGGTATGACCATATAATTATCACACTACCAGGACAGTTGCTAAAATACTGCGAGAATAATGTCTAAGAAAATGACCCAGGAATGGTCAAAATATTGCACAAGGGTGCAGTATTTTGTCCAGATGGTCAAAATACTGCACGAAGTTTTGTCAAACGCAGATGAAGACAAAATGTTGAAGTTCAACATGGTACTGCCACTTAGTTTTCACACTACCGCGAGTGTGCCATCCCCTGGCTCACGATTTGGAAGAAAATGACCCAAAAATGATCAAAATACCGCACAAGACTAAAAAATGGTCTCCTGCGTGACTTACCTAAGCCATACTCCAAGAAGGTCTTGTGTGCATGTTTTTTACATCAACTCTATCGAAGCTTACACACCCACTGTAGTGCCAAAATATATATTTCATATTTCATTTATACCAGAATAGGATAGCATATTTCAATGTATTTCACATCGTCTCATCCTTGGAGCGGACATACATAATTTATGAATCATCCTTATCTGTAATTGCTTTTTGTTTGACTCTATGTTGCATGCAAATGATCAATAAGCACATTTTAGAATGATGTCATACAAAGGAATGTTAAGTGGCCCGACTGACTTGCTGGCATGCATGTCTTGAATTGTTGCAGACATTGTCCAAGTCGGACATGATGTCACAGCTTTTTTCTTTGGAGGACCTCCTCCATCGCATTCAATCACAGACCCTGAATAAGCTGCTCAAACTTGTGGTTTCGAGGACCAATATACCGTACGGTGCATCTTGAAAGTATTCACAGGGAAGACATTTGGAAACACCAGGAGTTTTTCTAGAGCTGGTCGGCTGTGAGCCATCAGGGGAGAAGGGCCTTAGTCATGGAGGTGACCAAGAACCCATTGGTCACTCTGTCAGAGCTCCAGTGTTCCTCTGTAAAGAGAGAAAATCATTTCAGAAGGACAAACATCTCTTCTGGAATCCATCAATCAGGCCTGTATGGTAGAGTGACTGGACGAAAAGCACTCTTTTTAAAAAAAAAAAAAACAAACAAAAAAAAACAAGGCAGCCCATGGAAGTTGCTAGAGGCACTTGAATGACTCTCAGACAATCATAAGCAAAATTGTTGGCAGAGCAGTAGAAGATCTGTAACTGTCAACACATCTCTGTCCTCCTCGCGAGCAAAGAGAATCTAAAATGTCTTGTCTTCCTTCCTTGTGTATTGTTTAGTTAAATGTTCTTTGTTGACCAAACCTGACAGAGGAAACCAGGCACAGATCATGAACAGGCCGATATCATCCCTATAGTGAAGCATGGTGGTGGCAGCATCATGCTATGATGATGTTTTTCAGTCGGACGAACTGACATGCAGCAATATACAAATATATCCTGGATGAAAACCTGCTCCAGAGCGCTTTTGACCTCAGTCTGGAATGCAGGTTTTAATTTTCAGTAAGACAATGACCTAAAGCACACACAAAAGATCTGAAAGAATTGGCTTCAGAAACACTCTGTGAATGTCCTGGAGTGTCCTAGTGGCATCATATTCAAAAACACTTGAGGCTTAACAAATTTAAAAAAAAAAGAGTGTTTAATTTTGAGGTAAGTGATTTATTTAAAACAATTTGGAATGTAAAACAGTGGGCCCCCGGTTAATGAGATTAATCTGTTCCGCATTTGGGATCGTAACAGGAATTCGCCATACGGCGGGCAATCCGAACCTTCATTAGTATAGTGCTACTTCTATATAATATACATGTATATAATTAAATAACATAATGAATAAAAAATGTATAAAGGATTTATTTACCTTTGAGTGACGTGACGAGCTTGTTATGGCCATATTCTCTAGTAAGGGTAACCTAGCGTAGACTAGGCTAGTTTAGCCTTCTTGGTATTTCTTGATTATCTCCAGCTTCGTTTCCATACAAATCATCATCTTACTTCTCTATTTAACATCACTACCAATCTTGGGACCCATGGTTAACCCTTTCAACTTTAAATTAAGCAGTCAAATGCACAATAAATACGATATCTAAAGCACTATCACACAAGATCAAGTTTTTAGGCAGCCATCTTTGTGACCCGGTGCGCAGACCAATAGCAGACTAGCAACTTCTTGACCCCATGATGCCGACCAATAGTAGACCTGTATCTTAGGGAGTCGCGACGCCGACCAATAGTAGACCAGCGTTGCGGTGACGTAGACAGTGACGCGTATAGTGACGTATAAGCGTGTTGCCCCTCAGACACACGTTTGCCCCTAGTAGACATGTCCGCCATGTTTGAGAAGAAGTTGTTGTTTTTTTATATTTCGTAAAAAAAAAAAAAAAAAAGGTGTAAAGAGGGGACAAAAAAGTTGCGATCCACATCGGAAGGTGAAAAAAAACGTAAGGCAGTTACGTCGTAAACCTTTCATGGTTTGTTGGATTCTGGGTGGTGGGTGTATTTTGAGGGTTTTTTTTCTTTTCTGTTTATATAGTTCCTGCTTCGGCTCCTCTCGTGTCTCCCTGCGTTAGTTTTGATTTAGTCCACCTGTCCACGTTACCTGCCCCTCGTGTCCTCCAATCCACTCCCCTTGCCTATTGTTCCCTGCCCAGCTGCCGTGCGTCTGTCTGATTAGTGTGTGAGAGTATTTAAACCTAGTTTTCGTTACAGCCCGTGCCGGATCATTGTCGTCTTGTAGTCACGTCTCACCCATCGTTCGTCAGCTCCGTGTTTTTTATGCCGTCCGTCCGTTAGTGTTTGTTTTCTGTTTTGCCAGCCTCCCTGCGCCCTTAGTTAAGAGTTTTTGCCATCCTGTTTTTCCCTGCTTTTCTCCCTGTTCCTTGTTTTAATAAACATGGACTATTACACGCATTCCCTGTCTCAACGCCCTCTTGCTTTTGGGTCCTCCATCTCCGCAACCACGCCAGCCTTCCTACCCGCCTCGCACCCCCGTGACAAAACCGGCGGTCTACCGTATAACCAACCAAATGTGAAAAAAATAAAAAGTAAAAAGAATGTAAAAATAAAACCACTGAGTGCTCTCAAACCAAACTCAGCATCAAAAACTTGACTCCAAGGTCCTTTTAAGTTGCAGAGGTTCAAGCTGGTAAATGAACTATCCGCCTCTGCGTCGTGCTCCTTCTTAATCCCCTCGAAAGCAGCCCATTTGTCCTTGACTGTGACGGAGTCTCGGGTCAATAAAGGCACTGCAGTGCTGTTGTGGGGCCTCTGCTTGGCACAGCAATACTCTGACTGGCGTCCAAGATAGATGGAAGAGCCACGTGAAGGCAATCGCTCGAGTCCGCCCGGACTCGTGGAGCCACTGATGCTTATCGTTGCTGATAAAGGTAAATAATTAAATACAAAATAAAAACATTTATGTAAATCTATCCCTTTGGTAGTAGTTTCATCATTTTTGTGTCATTTTCTTCCACGTTCCAGTATTTTAGCCAATGAATGGCGCTCTCCTGGTAGTGTCACTATCTGGTTGAAATTTCAGCTCCCTAGTGACTTCATTCAATGCTTTGCCTCTGATAAGAAATGCCTTCAAAAAAATGGACAAAATACTGCACTGGGACATTAACTTTCACATCATTCTCATGGTAGTTTAGTTTAGGGATTGTACACTACTGCTAGGGTGATAACTAAGTGGTCCTGCCATGTTGAATTTTGACACATTGTCACCATCCAGGTGAAATTTCAGCTGTCAAAGGTTTTGACGCGCAAACTTGTTCAAACATAACTGTATTTACAAGTATTTTTTTAAATATTTTCAAATACATCTGGACTGTCTAATCATAAAGTACTTGGTGAACACGTTTTCCTAATGTGCGCTAATTGTTTAGTTGTAAAGTACTTAAACAGCGGTATTGCCATATTTGAGGTAAACAGTTACTCACGATTGGTTGTGTGTCTAAAATCGAGTCCTGGTGGTCATATGAGACAACTAAACCTCATCCGATAAGCGCATATCCAACAGGACGCAGTTGAAAACCTAACCATGTTTTCAAATACATTTGAAGGCAAGCTACACACAGAAAGGATTTTTTTCCAAAACTTATTAAACTGGCAAACTCGTTCGAACGTACTTGCATGTACATTCGAAGGTATTTTATCCCTAGCAGCATTATGTTACAAATCTAGAATTTCCTTTGATTTTTTTTTTTTTTAATGATATCATAAAAGATTAATTGGGATAAAAACACTAGGAAGCTGAAATTTCGAGCAGATGATTAAAACATGTACAATTTTAAAATGCAACGAACCTGACAATTTCTATGTAATTGCAGTGGGATGTGCGAGATTTTGTGTACAAAAATAACTGTTGTCCAAATTTTGGACCATGGAAAACTATTATATTTACACTTATTGAGATGCATTTTCATAGGATTTATGACATTGATTTTTCTGTGATTTTTGCTACATTCCGTTGAGCGGCAGTCAAACTATGTCAGCAAACAAAAAAAAATATTTGTTGACTTGTGTTTCACCTCAAGACAGAAGGTGGCAGTAGGGAGCAGTTAATGCCTTTGTTTTCAAGTGTCATCATCATGTCACAGACTACAAAGACAGATCATACCATTTTTTTGCGGGTGTTAATAAATGTAACCTACATATGTTTGGATAGAACTGATGCCACTGAACAATTTGAGTGGTTGAAGGAAAAAAAATATACATAAATAATTTTAATTATTACACCTTTAAAAGCATTTACAAAATTAGGGGAAAAAAATGCAATATGTATAGTTTGCAAAGTGTGCGGTTAAATAGGTTGAAATGTGGTTTCAAATACGATTGAGCATACTTTCAGATTCAGACGTACTTATAAATGATGCAAAACTTTTTTCCCCCAAATTCCACAAGGTATTCTCGTCAACACCCCGTAGTATCATCGGGCCAAATTCTATGTTCAATATGTACAAAAATATTTTCAAAACTATCTGAAAATGCATGTACGTGCATGCGAGTACGTTTGAACGTACTTGAAAGTACTTTTGACGTAGCCGCAGCACCCTGTGGCATTATAGGAGTAAATGCTAACTTTTTTAGCATTTAGGGTTAAAAGTACAATCAAGCATAGGCAAGTACATTCTGTCATTCTTGAAAATATGTTCAAACATACTTTAAAACTATGTTTGAATGTATGCACAAGTACATTCATGCAAATCCGTTTTACTGTACTTGCTAATACGTTCTAATGTACTTGTAAGTTAAATGCCAAAACTTTGTTTTGTTTTGTTTTTTCTAATAAAACGCTAGGAGGTATTCTCATCACCCTGCGACATTATCGGAACAAATGTTATTTTTAGCATACAGCCTACAAGTATTTTTGAACGTACTTGCTAATATGTACAAACGTTTTTCGAAAATGAAACTATTTGAAAATATTTTCAGATGTACTCAGCAAGACATTTGAATGTACTTAAAAATATCTTTGAAAGTACTTGTTAGCTGAATGCTAAAAACAGCATTTTTTTCCCATAATGCCGCAGGGTGCTGAAAATACATGAATAAATACATAAATGCAGTTTTTCGCATCTAGCCTACAAGTATGTTTGAATGTATTTATAATCATGTTCTAACGTACATGAATTGTTTTTAAACTATTAGAAAATCTGTTCAAATGTACTGGACAATACATTTGACGTACCTGCAAGTACATTTCAACGTACTGACAGATATGTTTGAACGTAATTGTAAATATTTTTGCGCCTTCTTTTAAGCTAAAGGCTAAAAACTGTTGTTTTTTTTTAGCATTTGTTTAAACTTGGATCGAATCTACTAAACTCAGGCAAACAAGACTCAAGTAAGTTCGTCAAATATATTCCGCTAATAAAAGATGGCGCAGCGTGATGAAGGGAAAATAATTAAGAAAAATCTTTTAATTTGCCGGATTGTCCTTCGGATGAGCATGTGATTTTCTAATTAACCTTCCGCAGCGAGGACACCGCTGAATACAATCAGTCTGACCCTTTCATTATTTGTCATGAATAAATGTATGACACCGTTATCATCGGTTACAGCCCGGTCCCGCATTATCATGCGGCACGACAGCTATCATCTCGTCAACTCCAGCAATCAGAAATATTTTATAATATTCGGGAAAAAATGGGACGGATGAACGGTGCATGCGTTGGGGTGTGTGAAGTCACATTTGATTTTCGAGATCGGTCACATCATTTCTAGATTGTTTTCTTTATTATCATAATTAATTTGCTCTCAATATGAAAAGATAATTATGTATTGTTATTAAAGAGAATTTCATCGGATTTTTCTGAAACTAAATGAAGGCATAGAACTCTAATTTATTGCAGTCAGTTGCTTCGTTATCCATTTAATTTTCTCATGACGTTTGAGATCATTTAATTTGTTTTTGCTGATGCCTGTTGAAAGTAAATGAAGGCATAGAACTCTAACACAATTTTGCAATCAGCTGCTTCATGTTCCAATTAATTTAGCCTTTATTTGAAAAGAAAAAAAGGCTGTTTATGTCATGACATTAAAGAGAAACTATTGTCATTAGATTTGCTGACACCTGTAGAAACTAAATTAAAGTGTTACGGTGTGTAACACAACAATGCAATAAGTTATGTTGCAATTAATTTTTTCTTAATTTGAAAAAAATGTACTGTTGCTGTCATGACATTTAAGTGAATTCAGTTCGATTTTGCCAATGCATGTAGAAACTAAATGAAGGCATGGAACTCTAACACAAATTTGTAATCAGTTGCCTCATGTTCCTATGAATTTGCTTTCAATTTGAAAAGAAAAATGGACTGTTCCTGTCATGACATTTACGAGAGTTCAATTAGATTTTGCTGATACCGGTACAAACGAAAAATGATGGCATAGAACTCTAACACAATTTCACAAAAAGCTGATTCATGTTCCAATTAATTTACCCTATTTTTGAAAAGAAAAACTACTGTCTATGCAAAGAACCATTAAAGAAAATTTACTGTAATTAAATTTGCTGATGACTGTAGAAACTAAATGAATGCATAGAAGTGTAACACAATCCTGCAATAAGTTGCTTTATGTTACAATTAATTTGCTCTTAGTTTGTAAAACATGTACTGTTTCACATGTACAATTTCACCATTTAGCCTATTCTGTACTGTTGAAGACATTCAAAAGAATTCCATTAGATTTTGCTGATACCTGTAGAAGCTAAATAAAGGCATAGAACTCTAGTGTAGTTTGGCCATCAGTTGCTTCATGTTCCAATAAACTTGCTCTCAATTTTAATAGAAAAATGGACTGTTCCAGTCATGACATTTAAGAGAATTTACTTAGATTTAGCTGATACCAGTAGAAATTAAATGATGGCATAGAACTCAACACAATTTTGCAATCATTTGCTTCAGGATTCAATGAATTTGTTCTTGATTTGAAAAGAAAAAAAATGTACCATTCCGAACACAATGTACCATATAAGAGAATTAAATAAGATTTTGCTGAAACCTGTAGAAACTAAATGATGATATAGAACTTTTACACATTTTTTTTAATCAGTTGCTTCATGTTTCAATTAATTTGCTCTAAATTTGAAAAGAAAAAAATATTGTTTCTGTCACGACATTTAAGAGAATTTAATTAGATTTTTCTGCTACCTGTAAAAACTCTGTTAGAATGTCATGTATACTCCATTTTGAGAACTGCTAGCTTAAAGTGCTTGAAAAAAAAAATCTTGTTTGGTTGCTATGTACTGTAGTTGTTATTGTTCCATTTCACTGTTTTGTGCTTCGGAGCACGTCTATTCATCTTCTTCCTCAAGACATGAAATATTCATTGACTGGTTTCCCAGGTAACTTTTGCAGTTTTCACTTTATTTGCACCTAACAGCCAATCAGTGTCACAGCATCACTTCCTCTTCTCAAACTTTTCAATCACGTGGCCTCCACCCCGGCCACTTCCTCTTTATTGTTTTGCTGCAAAACTCACACTTGCGAACGAGAGGAGACATCTTACTCTTCATTATCAGCGAGTGATAATTTGATCAGCCGTGGATCAAGCGAAGCTAGCGATGACATCATCATTTCCATCAGCAGGAGATAAGAGCAAAGATTTGTCAGTGAAATGTGAAAAGGACCCTTTCAAATCATCGCACACATCATGGTATGTATCTTTTATACTGTAATTGTATTTATAAGTCAAATATGACAGTTGAATGATGATGTTTTTCACCTGTCAATCAATTGTCATGACCTGTTCATATCATAGTATTTGTGTGATGAATTCTAGTCAATTTTGAAGCAACCATCACCTTGTGGCGCACCATTTCGGACATTTACATATTATTTAAGAAAAAAGAAGCTTATTGCCCAACGAAGAGGAAGAACACCAAAAGTGACTACGGAGTTTCCAGTGAGGTCATCACAGGCGATAATATCAAACATTCTCCCCCACATTCTCATGTCAAGTCATTCAGCGCTAACATGTTTCCCCCTTTCAATATTGTAACCGCATCACACAAATGATGGCAATATGACGCCGGTTGTCCTTCAGCTGATTTATTAACACCCACGTGATGATAGAACCTGACAAGGTTATTTACATATTGCTTGGCATGCGATGGCATTTTGGTGCCCTTCAAAGATAGCTTGGGATGAGAAACTTGGGGAAAAAATGGTTACTGTGTTTGTTTATCAGCTGTCAGAAAATAAAGAAGGATAGCATTATATTATAAATTAGTATATTTTACAGTAAAAAAAAAATACATGTAAGAGATGAATGGAAGGAAAGACTGGCTGCCAACATTTCCACATTATCAAGTATGTCTGTGTGCGTTTTAAAGCAAGCTTATAATAGCTTGAGACAACATGCACACGGACATAATTGATAATGTGGAAATGTTGGCAGCCAGTCATTCCTTCCATTGTCTCCCATTCAAAGTGTGGCATTTTCTTGGTTACAATCTGATTACTCTGAGCCAGTCTCATAATTTTCCAGTCAATACTGATGGATTAAAGGACCTAGTGTCAGTACTGAGACCTTCCCAGACTTCTCGAAAGCTGACCAAGAAAATGCCACGCTTTGAACGGGAGACAATAGAAGAAAAGACCGGCTGTCGACAGTAATTTGTTACATCTCTGCCCCCTGATGGCAAGTATGGCTGTGCACGTCATTGGAACAAATAGTTTCCTTAAGCTATTAGAAGGTTGCTTTAATGTCCATAATTAAAAAAGATAGGATTGAATTTCATAAAGGGCTGTGCGATTATGGCCAAAATTATAATCATGATTATTTTGGTAAATATTGAAATCATGATTATTCATTATGTTTGGTCTAACATGTCTAATAATTACACTTTTTTTTAAAACACGCGGTATATAAACAAGGCTTCAAGTCTTCATAATAATAAAAAACTAATAAAATATTAAACTAAAACTAGATCAATAAAATAAATAATAATTCAAACAAATGGCACACAGGGCAACACAGTGAACTTGCTGAGTACAAACCAGTAAAAAAAAAAACAACAAGCATGTTATTTACTTTTAAGCAAATTTTAAGCAAATTTGGAGTCGAAATGTTATTTTTGGTCATTTCAAACCGAATTTATTCCAATTTTTGGTCTCAATTGACAGCTAGCATTGTGTATAATAGGAATCGGGTTAGAAACTCAACACCATTTCACACTGGTACATAATATATTAGGATGTGAAAATCAGAGGCGTTTGTCATGCAAGTTTTCTAAACATTGCCCCCTGGTGGTAGGATGACAAAGTACCTGATATGACATTTAGTGTCTGACTTTTTAAATGTTAACATCACTGAGAATCAGCTTAATTAATTGTGGCAGCCAATATTAGGATTGTAACTAAAACTTGATTAGTTGTGCAGTCCTAGTTTCATGATTTTTGTTGTTGTTTTTGATGGTTAAACATTCAAGCAGGTCACAATGACCCATAAACATTGTTAAGATGCAAACACAAAATAGTGTGAAGTAATGAAAATTAAAATGTAGATATCCACAAGTGTTTACATTGCAGTATTTTCATCAAAGGAGGATTTAAACATAAGATCATATAAATATTTGCTGGGTAGGAACATTTTTGACATAGATGGATGAGTGTTTGAAGTAAGGCATATCTAAAATATTGTTGCTCCGTATTTTATCTGTAACTTTAACTTTTTTAATTTTGGGGAACTGGTCCTTCCCTCCATTTTCTCCCGTTCACTGTGTGGCATTTTCTTGGATCTGAGTCAGTCCCATGGAAGAATGGAAGGCATATCCAAAATATTTTTCAACCTATTTAAATCTGTAACTTTAAGCTATCATTTAAATCCTGAGATAATAGCGTAAGAACTTTTTAACAGCCTCCAAATAATTGTGTCCTCGTATGATGTCAACTTGGCATCTCAAAGAACTCCACTTTTTTTTTTCTTGACAAGCGTCCAAAAGTACCTCACACAGCAGCGCTTTGCACGTAAGTGGATGAAAGCAAGCGCTTTTGCGGGGGAGTTCGGCCTTGAGGGAGATGAGCTGGCGTCTCTTCCTCGATTTTCTCTCGTTGAATCCTCCAGCATGCATGTGCGAGAAAGCCCCGGGCGCTACACGCTAAGCCGCGTGTGTGTTCTTCCAGGAGCCATGTCGTCTTTATTCATCCCTGCGGGCTATTCCTCTGAGATGACACCTTGCGAGACCTTCAGCAAGATGCGCCGATTAATTAACGCCTGCTAATATCGTCCCTTTGCTGTCGTCCAAAACGCACCCATAGTTATGATTGTTTCCCGGAATAATGCAGCGCTCGCTTGGTAAACATCTGGCGGCTGTCTCGAGTGGCGAATGTGACTGCACATACATATATGCGTGTGAGTGTGTGTGCGTGCGTGCGTGCGTGGGTGAACATAATGGCTCGGATTTTATTCTCCGAAAGTGCACTCACTCTATGCGAGTGGGTGTTAAAAGTACCCTGAGGTTCTTTTGTGCATATGTGTTTGCTTTTATTAATGGAAATCCTCTGCTTTCTGTGATTTCTGCCAAGTAACAGAAAAGTACATTGTAGTACTTAAGTAGATTTTTCAGGTGTGTGTGTATGAGCATGTGCATATATATATATATATATATATATATATATATATATATACTTTATATATATACTGTATATATATATATATATATATATATATATATATATATATATATATATATATATATATATATATATATATATATATATATGCTTACAGCAACACTCTATCTTCAAGAGACTGAACATGCCTGCCTGTTTAGCACTAACATATTTATAGAAAATGGACAGATGGATGAATATTTTCATCTTAACACTAACAGAATACTGCAGAGTTAAAGAACAGTTCTAACTCAAAACCTCTTCCTTTGCTTCATTGATTATTTTAGTGAACATATAAACACATTGCACATAATTCATACATACGATCATAATACTGTATATATATATATATATATATATATATATATATATATATATATATATATATATATATATATATATATATATATATATATATATATATATATATATATACACATACACAGTGGGCCCCCGTGTTACGAACTTAATCCGTTCAGCGGCTAGGCTCGTAACTCGAATTAGCCGTATGACGGGCAGTTCAAACCTATGTTAATTAGTGAATGCGTGCAACGCGTGCAAAAACCTTAGGTAAAAACATCACAACTTTAAACACATATTAAAATTTAGTAACATAATCTACTGTACAGTTAAATTAAATAACATAAATATACAAAGGAAAAATGACATTTACCTTTGGGGCGGAGGGGAGCAGAGACCAACACGCAGAATGTATTTATTTATTTTCTTAAACGGGAACTTTTCTCAAACTAGAACATATCACCGGCGATTTCCTTCTCTTTAATCCATAATAGAAGAAGCCTCTCCATTTTGTTGTCAACCGAGGTGTCCCCCGGCAAGGAAAGTCTTGCCCTTAGAAGATTGCCGAGCGGTTACGGCCATACTCACGAGCAAGGTTAACTATGCGTGCGCCTCCTTCGTATTTTTCTTATTATCTCCTGCTTGGTTTCTATTGTCATCATCCTCTTACTTCTTCCTTTACCGCCACTAGCAATTTTAGAAGCCATGTCTAACAGATAACGTTTGCAAAGTCTTCACAACATTCCTTCCTTCTGTTTTTCACCCCTTTTCTCTCCTTCCTTTCATCCCAACCAGCTGTGCCATCAAGCTAGATGAAGTCGTTCGGCCAATAGCATATCGGCATTTCTGTAAGTGAGACCGGGACTGCAACCTTAATCGACCAATAGCATATCGGCATCTCCGTGACTGACACCGTGACTAAGATAGTGACTGTGCCATTGTAAGAGCAATAGCGTTCAGCGTTACCGTGACAAGCCTGAACAGTTGATTTTGTTGATGCAGCAAAGCGAAGAAAAATTGTATGAACACATTGACCGGCATGTTTGATTGTTCGTAAGACAAAAGGTGTGTACGTAAGAGGGGGACAGAAAACGCCAAGGGCCACGTTTGTAAGACGAAAAGTTCGTAAAAGAGGGAGTTTGTAAACCGGGGTCCCACTGTATATAGATATACAGTATATATAGATATAGATATAGATATATACACATATGTATCTACACACTATAAGGCGCACCTAAAAGCCTTATTTTTTTTAAAAAACCTGGTAATCAGCCTTATAATCAGGCACGCCTTATATATGGATGAATATTGAGATTGGGATTCGTAGATGGGGAATGAACTGATAAGATAAACTTTACCTGTTTCTTTTGTGTGGTTACAGTTGAACAAGATTGGTCATATTGACATTGAGTTTAGCTATTGAGAGTTTAGAGTTATTATTTGAGTTATTATTGTTATTACTTTGAGTATTACTATATTGTGATTGAAAAAGTTGTAAAATATGTCATTAATTAGGCTGCGCCTTATAATCTGGTGTGCCTCGTATATGGAAAAAGTTTTAAAATATGTCATTAATTGTGTGCCTTATAATCCGGTGCGCCTTATAGTGCGGAAAATACGGTATATATATTAGGGTTAGGGTTAGGGTTAGGTCATATTTCTGCACCATGCAGTGTACCGTATTGTTCGGCGAAGTCTCGATTATGGGTTGTTTTTCTGTATTGAACTCATTCATAGAGTGTACCGTATTCAAAGACACATACTAAAACATACAGTACGGTCGGCAAAACAAAGGAATATAATGTGAAGGGTTTATTGCTCCCAGCGTACTGCTTTTCACCCGTACTGTATGTGCGCTATATTTCTGTGTTTTGTGTCTTCCAGCTCACCGTCTCTGGAAGAGCATCTCTCCGACAGTATGAGCGTCACCTCGGCTGACCAGGAGAAACTGCTTCTCCTCAACAAGAACACGGAGCTCCGTAGAGTCAACAAAGAGGTACGAGTTCACCTTTACCGGTTCTGTCTGTACTGCTGATGTTGGAAAGGACATGCTTCTCTGTGAAAATTGGAGGATGTGGGTGGCGTGTGAAAAATTGCCACTGAAAGTGTGGAAATTATGTTGGGTTTTTTTTCCTCCCCACAAATCATATAACCTTGAGCTACTTCCTGATTTTTAAGAAAGAAGAAAAATGAAGCTGTCTTCTGATACAACTATTATTTCCATTTCATGTGAACTCACCCTTTGAAACCCACATTATTGTATACACAGTATACAATATATATGTATACTAATATAATGTATACTGTATACAGTATATACAATATGTATGTATGTATGTATATATATATATATATATATATATATATATATATATGAATGTCAGGGCACTTAAAAGGGAAAAGAAAACGTAAAAATCTGTCATTGGGATTGAATGAGTTTTTTTTTATTTTTTATTTTTTTTAACACACATAGCAAGAGAACAACATTTCCAGAGTAAGTATCTAATATACGGCAAAATTTTAAAGGGCTTCTTTTGTTTTTCTAACCGGCATATTAATTGTCAGGCAAAATGCAACGACGCGGTAAGGACGACATTGATTTGAAGCTTGCTTATGCCGCAGCTGATGAAACTGAGCGAGGAGTGGGACCAGATGTATCGCAATAGCACTGCGGCCTTGCAGCAGCGGCTGGAAGCGTCGGAGTTGGAAAACGGCACCCTCAAAGAGCTCAACTGCAAACTGCTGCTCAAAGTTGAGAACCAGCAGGTAAACAAACACACAGCAGAACAGGAAGGAAAATCCTGGCCGGAAAATCCATGTGGTTCCGCCGCTGAGTATTGAGTAAAGTTGCTAATCTTTGTCGCCGCTTTTTTCTCACAGTTTGAACCCTGCGGCTGTTCATCCAGTGCGACGTATCCGCAGTTGTTTTCATTTTCTTTCCTTTCTTTTCTTTGCTTTCCTTTGCTTTCCTTTTCATCCTATTTTCATTTTTCTTCTATTTTGTCCTGTGGTTTTACCTGCTTTTTTCTTTTTTCATCCGTTCTATTTTCTTTATTTTATCTTTCCTTTTTTAAATGTTTCTTTTGTCTTATTTTTTCCTTTTTTGATCTTTTCTTCTTTCATCCTTTCGCTTTTTTATCCTTTTTTGCCATTTCTTTGTTCAACTTTTTTCTTTCATTGTTTCCTTTATTTTTGTTATCCTTGTTTCTTTTTTTTCTCCTTTCATCATTTTTCATCATTTGTTTTTTAGTGTTTCTTTTGTCATTGTTTCTATTTTCTTTGTTTTTCATTCTGTCTTATATTTATTTTTATTTTTTCCATCTCGTTTTTTTCTTTTCACTTTTTCTCTTTTCTTTTCTATTTCTTTACTTTCGATTTTATCATTTCTTTTTCTTTCTTATTTCATCCTTTTTTTTCCTTTTTAGCAGTTGTTTCTTATCTTTCTTCTTTCATTCTTTCTTTTTAAACTTTTCACTGTAATTTTCTTCTTTTCTTTCTTTTTTCATCTTTTCTTTTTCTTTCTTTCTAATCCTTTTCTATTTTTTCCATCCCTCATTTTTCTTTCTTTTCATCCTTTCTTTTGTCTTTTCTTTTTTTCTGTTTTTTGTCATTACTTTTCTCTTTTTTATTCTTTCTTCTTTAGTTTTTTCACTGCTTCCTTTTTCTTTTCTTTCTTTTTTCAGCTTCTCTTTTTTCCTCATTACCTTTCTGCTTGGAAATAAAGTATTTTAGCTTTTCTCAAAACTCCTACCTAATTGAGATTATGCCTATATATTTTTTCTATGCATGCAGAGTGCCAGAGACTATTACGAGCAGGCCTTCATGCTGGAACTGAAGAAGAACCAAGAACTACAAGAATATGTGAGGCTACTGGAGCACCAAAAGGTATTTTCACCTCTCTGTTATGTCCCCTCAAAGTCTCTGAGCCCTGATGCAGAAATTGTCTCCAAGCAGGAGAGGGTCCTAAGCATCTCATCTTCTTCCGGTGAGGATGTGAAGCAGAATTCCAAATGGCCAAACTCCCATCAAGAGGTGCTGGATTTAAAAGAGCAGCTCCAAGCACTAAGGTGTCAGGTGGGCTTTTCATTTCAACAGCTTGAAATTCACTGTTGCTATGGAGAAAGAGCGTAAAATGAGACGGGCAAAAGCACCACCTAGTGGTGGCTGGTGCCTGCTCACCTTTATACATATTGATGTACACTATTCTATTAGTATTGACCCTGCGATGAGATGATGTGCTGTGTGCGCAGACTCAAATATATGAAGCCGAATTTCAGACGGAGCACAAAAAGCACAAACACACGCTACAGGACAACCAAAGGCTGAGAAGGAAGCGGGAGGAGATGAGCCAGCAAGTGGAGCTACTGCAAGAGCAGGTTTGGCCGAGAGCATGTTTACTTGGAGTTTACAAGAAAATGCTTGGTGGGAACATTGAATCATGATAAATCATGCAGTTGACATAAATGCATAAAGTTGTGATTCCACATAATTTATAGCGGAGGCAGCAAGAGATCATTAGAATTGCTCTGATTCCTGCTGGTCACATTCAGCTTCTTGTTGCTATGCAGAATTTGCGGCGCACACTCAGAGAGGCAGCAGGAAAACAAAGTCCAACAAGCAGTGCTTGGAAAAGACAATAGGTTTCATTTAATTTAGTGGATTTTAGAAAACTCATCATAAAACGCTTTCTAGACGGATACATAGATAGATACAAAGGTATATATAAATATATACATATATAAACACACACACTGTGTTTATATATGTATATATTTATATAAATACACACACATACAAGCACTTGTACTTATTTATACTATACTTAGCATTTATACAGTACTATGTATATGTGTATATACATAGTAATATATGAGTATAATCAATCCTAATTAGTGAAAGGTGGCATTAATTGTTGTATTTCATTCATAAAATGTGTATTTAAAATTATTGAATGGTACATTTATTTATTTAATTTTGGCACTTTCGGTCCTTCATATAAAAGAGCTTCTTTTATCCTTCCATGTGATTGAATTACCTTGGAGTATAGCTTATTTTTACCAACTTTTTAAAGTAAAATTCCATGAATGCCCATCTGTTTAACTCTTTTAAGTTTAGTTGCAAAATGAGTGTAGTTCGTTAACCGAATCAACACATTTCACAGCTCAAAGTATACGAGGACGACTTTCGACGGGAGCGATCAGACAAGCAAATGCTACAGAGGCTGCTACTGAAAAAATCTGAATCCAGCAAGGACCCAGTGCTGGTGCATCGCTGCAATAACGATCTGCAGCCACAAGGGGGCGACAAACGGTCACAGATTTCAACCAGAGTGCAACACCACCCGCTCTGTCCCAAGCACCAAAATCGGGCCAAAGATTGAAAGCAGATACAAATATGAAATCATTTTTTTAAAACAATCAATATACATAGAGGTTATTTTGTTCATTGAAAAATATGAAATTGTGTCTGATATTCTATTTTCAGATTATCTCTAGAATACCTCAAGGGGCAACGATTGTTCCCAATGGTTATTATCCAGCAAATTTGCAATATTGTTGTATTTTTTTGCAGATGACATAATTTTGCTTTCTTTTGGTAAAGATGTATGAAAAAAACTACATGTGTGCAGATGAAAGATGCTAGAAAGTCTCACAACGTGGTTTGATCTAAACAAATTGTCTCGCAGCAAGAAAACGAAAATTGTGGTATTTGGGGAGGGCAGTAAAAAATTAAAGGGCATATTGTACTTTACATGTTTTTTTTTTTTTGGGGGGGGGGGGGGGGGGGGGGGGATACTGTACTCTGTCCACATTGTCGCTACATTCAGAAACGCCTTCAAATACATGGTCATTTTTTTACGAAAATGCCTTTTTTATAGCTACATAGTCTTGATTGTTTCAAAAACACAAAAAATGCATTATATATAATATGTATATATTTACTTATAAAAATCTGCTCAACCAGTTAATGTTAGAATGGATTTTGTACTGAAATGACTTCGAGACAGCCATTTTGGGTGAGTTAAAATGTTTTGTCATTTCATGTCATTCTTCTTGAACTGTCATATTTGGTTAGTTTTGTGAAATGCTAAGTGTGAAATGAATGGACCGCCACTGCTTACTATACATGTCTTTTTATTGCTAAACTGCCTTTACATTTTTTTATGTTTTACCTTTTTTGCAAAAAAAAACCCTACTATAAACAGTCATTTTCCGCAAGAAAAAGCCTTATTAGACATAATTTTTGCCAGAAAGAAAGAAAATTGTTCATTTAAAATAAAACTTACAATACATGGTCTTTTTTTTTGCTAACAAAATGCCTTATTATAGTCAATTTACCCCCCAAATTGCCTTCAAAATGTATTTTTATTGCTAAAACGTCTGACTAAACCTGGTAAATTTTTCAGTTAAAAAAAGAGCCTTCTGATATATGGTCATTGTTTTCACAAGAAAAAGCCTTATTAAACATAATTTTTTCATTAAAAAAAAACACCTTATTATGTATGGTCAATCATTATTCTTTGTATATTATACAAAGTTGCGTGTAAAACCCCTTACTCTATGGGCCTTTCTTTGCAAAAAAACAGGCCTTATTATACATTATCTATTTTGAAATAAAAAAATGCCTTAGTATATACAATGTCTTTTTTGTTGTTGTTGTTGTTGCAAAACACAAACAAAAAGAAGGTTTTGATATCTATGGCTGTCCTCAAAGCGACTTGAGTCAAGAACACCTGCCGAGTCCCCTCGACTTCATGGCCGTCCTCCATAATCAGCATGCTTCTTCCAAGAGGCGTGCGCACGTGAGTGTAAGTTTTGATCATAATATCGGTAAAGTGGAATAAAAAACAATTAAATGGACCTGATATTCCACAAGATCATTTGCCTCCCGAAAGCATTGCTTTTAGGAACCCAGACTATTCTGTGGCCACCCACCTTGTTGATATAATAAAACTCTCCAGAAAATAGTGAAGTTTCAAACTCACTTGGGCTTTTAAAATTCAGGCTTTTAATGTACAGTAGGATTTTGAACTAGGATTAAAGCAAAGACAGTCAAACTCCAAACATGAACGAGAAATAAGAAAACTGACAGGCTGAGGCAGAAAATTTGAGGAAAAACAAAAAAACAAAAAACAAAGATTGAAAAAGGAACGAAAATAGAACAGAGGACAAAAAAAGGTTAAAAAAGCAAAAGAAAAAAAGACTGAAAGAAAGGTTAAAAAAGAAAGAAAAAAGATGAAAAGGTAGGTTATGACATCAAAAGAGTAAAAAAGAAGAAAAGGAAAGATGAAGAAAAGGAGTGAAAGGGTTAAAACAGCATGATTAAAAAAAATAAAAAATGATTAAAAAGAAAAAGAAATGAAAAGCTTTGAAAACAAAAAAGTTTAAAATAAGAATGAATGATCAAGGTAAAGAAAAGATGAAATGAAAGAAAATATGATGAAAAAGGAATGAAAAAAGGATGAAAAAGATAGAAAAAGAAAAACTGAAAAAGAAAGGAATGAAAGAAAACAAAAAGAAAGAATGAAAGAAAGAAAAATATAAAGGAAAGGAATGAACTCAGAACTAAAAATAAAACAAATGTAAAAGAAAGGGTGAAAAGAAATAAAGGAAAGATAATAAAAATAAAATGATGAAAAAAAAGAAAAAGGATAAAAAGGGTTGAAAAAGGATGATAAATAAAAATAAATGAAAGAAAAAAAGATTTAAAAAGTAGAAAAGGCTGAAAAGAATGAAAAAGGATGAAAGAAAGGATGAATACAAGAACAATAAGATAACAAAATAAAATGGGCAGAGAGGACGAAAACAAAGATAAATGAAAGATTCAGTCAATTATTGCAAACAAACAAAAAACTTTTTACAAAAGTCAAAACGCACGCAACATTTTCACAAACGCACGCAACATTTCGAGAAACAAAACAATGAAAGAAAAACGCATTTCAAAAGACAAAACAAAACGACAAAAAGAAAAATGCAATTTAAAAACAAAACGCAAAAAAAGAAAAGAAAAAACTTTTTACAAACGTCGAAACGCACGCAACATTTTCACAAACGCAGGAGGGAATTGTGGACTCACGACTGATTGGACGAGGAGGGGCAACCTGATTGGACGTAAATTGACTTTGTAATTGAACAGGAGGATGTTTCACGGGACGTAATCATTTCCTTAAAAAAAAAAAAAAGAGCGTCAACACCGATTCTATCGTGGGCGCTTTCCGTTTTTTAAATAAATTATTTTGTTAAATTTTTGGGGATTTATCTTAAATGCTTGTTAATCATTTATACCCTCAAAATGAATCACTGGCTCCCCTCCCGCCCCCACCACTTCCGGTTTGGTCTTTAAATAATAGTGTTTCTCGAAATGTTGCGTGCGTTTGTGAAAATGTTGCGTGCGTTTCGACTTTTGTATAAAGTTTTTTCTTTTTTTTTTGCGTAATGTTTTTGAATTGCGTTTTCCTTTCTTCGTTTTGTTTCGTCTTTTGTAAATGTGTTTTTCTTTTTTAAATTTCGCTTCGGTATGTTTTTTTCATTTGCACTTCAGGGCCACCGTACAATTTACATAAAACACATTCACTAATGTTGCATTAAAAAAAAAAACTAAATTACATAATTAAAATGAAATTTAAAGAAAACACAAACACAGGACTGTTGTTATGAAGAGGTGAGCGGAACCAAGCGACGTCACAAAAGGACATCCTTCTTACGATTCTTCTTGATAATTGGACACTTCAATAAGGTTGCCGTCGGGATCTCGCAAGTACAAAGAGACCAGCGTCCCCACCGCTCCCGTCCTCTCCGCTGGGCCCGCCTCTGTCTGCACGCCGCACGCCTATATATATATATATATATATATATATATATATATATATATATATATATATATATATATATATATATATATATATATATATATAAGAAAAGAAGGATGAAAAGAAATCAAAAGGAGAAAAAGAAGAAAGCTGAAAGAGAAAAAAAAAGACAGAAAATAAAAGGATAAAAATGCTGAAAAAAAAAGAAAAGGGCGGAGCGACCTGGAGATGCGCGGCCACAGCGTCCAGCGGGGTTGCGGTGACGAGGCAAAAGTCGGCGGATCCCGGAGTGGGACGCTTGGCTTTGGGCTCCAACTCCTCGGCCAGTTTATGAACGTTCAACTTCTGCTTGCCAAAACGCAGAGCTTGACGCTCTCCCTGCACATATTGAAGCGCCAAGCTAAATGCCGCCATCTGCTGGGCCTTCTCACGAATTACACAACAGACACATTTGGTGTTTCCGAGCGTTCGCGTTAAACATTCCGAAAATGAAGCCTCGCTTGTGACTTGTTTTCAGAACTCTAGACGGTGCTCTTGTACTAAATTACGTAAAGTTATTGATTACTTTAGTTCTTATTTCGTTCAGTAGCAGCCAATTGTAGAGCCTCCCAAGTACTCAAACTGAATGTCTGGACTCTTAAAAATATGTTTTGGGATTATTGAATGAGTCGTTCAATCCCAAAGACATATACAGTATACGTTCTTAAGTCAAGACACACACACGCACAAATACATATATACATATATATATATATATATATATATATATATATATATATATATATATATATATATATATATATATACATATATATATATATATATATATATATATATATATATATATACACACACACACACACACACACACACACACACATACATATATAGTACTGGACTGGGGTAATGAATTACCTTATATCATAAGATATACAGTAATCGATTACTACAGTAATCGATTATTGTATTACCAACAGCAATTGAGTACTTAATACAATCAATAAATTTAGTACCTAATGATGCAATATAATCAATTAACATAGAACTTAACTACCGAAAGTCCTTGATTTATTTCGTACTTAATTTCCTAAAGTAAAGGATTGCCTTACATATTGAAGTGCGAAGGTAATCGTGTACTCTTGTTAACTACAATTGAGGACTTTAGCACTTCAGTGCCTGTTATTACTTTACATATTACTTTAGTACTTGACTATCTAAATTGATACAAAATACATTTTGAAAGTAACTTGTTAAAACTTGGTCGCAGAGGTTCTTCAGTCGCCGAAAATGTATCCGCTTGAAAATAAATATTACTGAAATAATAATCTGGACTGTATTTAGAGACGAATTCTGACGGCCTACATTGAAGATGACATGCTCCATGCCCAGAACCGACGTGTAGAACTTGATGGTGTCCGGCACACTTCTCACAGTCAGCACCAAATGGTCTAAATGACTCACTTGGATCGGACACGCCCCCTTGTGTCTGACGACTTGTTGCGTTCGCGCAAACTTGTTCTGGAAGAAAAACAAAACAAAAATGGTCGTTTAACGGCGACAAACACCGCGCAGCTGCGAGTTAATTATCGTAATGGCGTATGAATTATTCTGACCTTCGACAGCGGTTAATTCTCATAATATATAACAAATGTGTCGCTCTAACATATTACCTGAAGAATGATCTTCCGGACGGCCCAAAAACAAGCGTCAGCTCTCCTAAGTGCCATTTCTGTCTCGGAATTCGAGCACTTCCTTGTTGTCCACCTTGGAGCAAGGGGCACACCTGGGAGAACCCGTGTAATCTTCAACTGCTATCATTTGAACTGCATCATATGTTGCGAAAAATACACGTTAAAAATTATTTAGAATCTTGAGAACATTGTAGAAATACAGTAAATAAGGGAATATATTATTTCGTTCTATGTACTGTATAGGTAATATGCTTCAGATTGTAATGTTCGTTAGAGCAAACAGTGCCCCCTACAGTTTCATTTGAGGCTTGCATTGAGTTGGTTTGTTAGAAGACAACCGAATGACAAACGGCAAAGCTTCAACTAGTCCTGAAAATACTGCAACAGAATTGCAGGTTTGAATTTAAATGGTTTGTGTTGTTGGTGTTATTATAATTATGTCATAATAAATTCACGTAACTTTGGTTTGGGTGGGTTGTGATGAATTGCATTTCAGCATCAGTGTGAAAGTTCAAGGACCTGCCTAGTCAGCATATTAGGCGATAAGACTTAATAAAATGAACAAAAAAAATAAGGTTACAAATGGTATTCGGTGCAACCCCGCATACTCGCGGTTCAGAGCTCACTAATTTACGGGTTAAATTCTTTGCCAATATTTAGATGTGTTTAAAACCTTAAAAAACGAGGAATAAATTTCAACTGTGGTTTGAGTCGGTGTGAAATATTTAAAATTTCAAAATGAAAAGGCTTAAAATCTTGACATTTCTAAGCTGCTAAAAAGAGGAGTCACAGATCATCTTGCGACACTGAAGAAGGCGGAAGTTAAATGCCGAAACAACAGGTAAAACATCTTAATTATATAAAAAATCTGATTTTAAAGTTATTTTATTTTGAAATTTTAAAAATGTCACACTGTCCGATTAAAAGGAACAGTTGAATTTTGAACCTAAGACAGTATGAAGGTCGTTTAAGAGTTGTCAATTTGATTTTTAAAAAATAAAAACATGTTGTGGGGTGTTTAAATTGGATATTTCTATTTTGTTGGATATAATGGCGATAGAGGCTTTCTAGTCTATTTTATTCTAATACTAAATTTAAAAAAAAAAGAGTGGGGGAAGGGGAGAGCCAAACCTTGAATTTTCAAAGGGAAAGTAAGTCCGATTTTGACTGTTTATCATTTAAAATAAAAAAAATAAAAAAAATAAAAAAAGGAATTCATTCAAGTGATTGGAAATTTCAAAAACTGGAACATGAATGTGTTAATGACCAACAGTATGTTTTAATCATAACCATATGTCTAGTTATCATTAAATGATAGTATATGAGGGGGGTGGCACTCCTCCGGAGGCGGCCATGTTTGTTATAGCTACGGAGACCACATCAATGCAAAAAACTAGTGTCTCGTTCGTGGGCAAGCCGGCATATTACTAAATGATAAAAATGCATCACAAACTGTAACATCTTACACACTATCCCTTTGAGGGGAAAATGCTTTTTGGCGAGAGGCAAAAAAAAAAGCCATTCATCAGAAGCATTACAACAAATGGGGGGGGGGGGGGGGGGGGGGGTAGTAAAATAATAGTTCTATTAGTCTCAAAGTTGAGATTTTTGAGCCAGATTTCCACTCTGGCCTTGTAGTTTGACATTCACATGCAATTCATGAGTGTAGCCCGTTTCTGGCCCAGTCAACCTTGCCAGTCAACGACTAGCATTAAAATGGATGTATAAACCAGCTGGATGGCCACAGACTCGATAGCTACAATGCATTAGTAGCATAACTTGTTTAATTCAGCAGTTAAGTTTCCATTCAAACCCAGTCAAATTGGGTGGATCACAGAACAAGGCCAAGCATGGCCCAAAAGGAACATATAGTTTACATAGTTTATACACAAGCTTGTGGTCTTCAACAAATGACAAAACATTTTTTTTAATGGCCTGCGAAACTGAAGTGTAACCTATAAAACATGACATTTCCTCTAAAATAGAAATTTACTTCAACACATTTTATTATGCAATAAAACTATGATTTCAGCCATTGAGAATAACTTTAATAATAGCGTACATTTATATAAGTTTGTTTTGTGTTCTTTTGACATGTGCATGTATTGCACTCCATAATGGGCGTGAGGTCGAACATCTGCATTCGTTCACTGCCATTGACGGATAAAGACGTCAAAGGTCCTAAAGTGGATGAGTTGACAGTCTACCAGGATTTGATCGAGACCGTGAGTTTGTTTCAAACACGGAAAACTTTGGATCGCAAATGAAAATTAAGTCATGTAATTTGCCTAGTAATAATAATTAAAAAAAAAAAAACTGTTGATGTAGGGATGAAAGTAGACTGAAAACTGATTCATTGGCTAAAAAAAAATGGTTTGGGTAAAGTTTCTACATAAAAATCTAGGAAATGTTTGGGAACTAATCACTGGCAGAGACCTGGCACATTATGCTTTTTAGTGCTTGTATTTTGTGGGAAAAATGAACATCAACAGTGAGATTTCAAACCAATATGTACAACTGATAGACCCTATTTTATTTATTTTTTCAAATAGAAGGCCAAATTACAACAATTTCGTTTCGCTAGTTTTATTTAGGCCTCAAGAATGATCTACTTGTACTTTATAAAACAATTACACATGTACATTATGCCAGTCAATTAACGTGGCAATGTATACACAAACTGTCAAAAAAACAATGATCGCATTTGGCCAAAACTATCACTGAATAAAAATCAGCTGTACTCCGATCTCAGCCCTGTTTCGACGTACAAATGAAATGGTGCCCTGGTAGACAAAAAAACATGCGCCAATAAACCCCTATTAGATGATTTACAATCCAAAAATAAGACCACTGTTACAAAGCATGACTTAAAATTATTTATACAAGCTTATTTACAGCTAATACTTTGACCTGGACTAACTGAAGTGTACAAACTCACCTTATGCCTATATAAGGCGTAAGTTTGGAAGCTAATAAAACCGGTGCAGTTTGAGCTGCTCGAACTGCCAGCAGGTGCACAGCTTACATAACCAGTTTTCGGGAGAACAGTGGCTTCCTGGCACACACAACTTGACCCGGTGTAAATCTCGGAACGGTCGCTAACGGGGTTGATTCAAACAGCATGCATGGTGTGTGACTAACTTTGGAAAAGTGGACAGCTCGTATTGTAACTGTGAGGTCTACTAATTGGCGGCTTCTAGGGTCCGAACGAGGGTTGCAACGGTAAACCATTTTCAAGTCATAATAAGCGTGTCCACCTTATACCAGAAGGTAAATTATGGTATTTGTTGCATGTGACAATTTGTTTCTGACTAGAAGTAACACTTCTGAAACATAACTAAGAAGTAAGAACAGACGTGGTAAGGTAGATTCTCACGCACGACAACCAACGTTCACTATTCATTGGTACTTTCAATTGCCGTAACATTGGTCATACCGTGAAACGGGAATACCATAGCAACCCTAATCAAATGGGTGATTCAATCAAGATAAAACTTGCAAATGATGTGAAAGGTTTACGTTTCAACAGAGACCTTTTCTTTTTAAAATCCTCTATCCCAAGATGCGAACCTTTGCGAGTGTTGACGAAGGTAGTGAACGTACGTTCACGCCCCGGATTCGTCAGTGTTCGTTCATAGTCGCAACTGCTCTTGAGCTGTTCGTAAGACATTCTAAAAGAGCGCTTTTTTTTGCGTGTTGCGCGACAGGAAAAAGAATTAAGACTGCTTTAGAACAATTAAGACCATTTCGGAATGTCTTAAGATCATAAACAAACTTGATCAAAACCTGACGAAATCAAAAGCAGCTACGTTCGCCGACACTCGCCAACGTTCGCCCCTCAGAGGAATCGGGGCTTCGGGTTGGTTAATGAACTTGGGTTGTTAATGTGCAGCCAAAGACAACGGTTACCAACTACACTACGCTCTCTCGATTGGTAGACACCAGGACTGCCCTGCGACAGATGGGGCAGGTCGAATTTTCCGACAGCCAGCGATCGATGCAGTGCACGTGGTACTCGTGGGAGCAAGGAAGCTTCCGCAGCTTGTTTCCTTCCGCGTACTCAGTTATACACACGCTGCAAGTCTTCAAGGCGTCACTCTCGCCAAAGTTGCGCATGGCGAGGTTGTCGATCTGTTCTTTGGTCAGCCCTTGCGGTTGGTCCTCATCTTCGTCATTTAACAGAAAGAAGTGAGCCAGTCGAAGGAGGGGCAAGGAGCTTGGCTCCTCGAGGTTGATGGCGGGTCTGGGTCTAGCCCTTGCACCAGGGGCCGGCGGAGTAGCGGCAAGCGCTTCATCCGTATCGGCCTCAACTGTCCTGGCCCTGGTACCGCCAGCCACGCGCGGTTCCTCCGCAACGGGAGCAGAAGGAGCGCTAGCGTCTGGGTTTGTGGCATTTTCCGCCAGATCCGCCGTTGCGTTGGCTCCGCGGTTGGAATCTGAAGAATCGGAGTCCGAATCCATGAGGTAGCCGAGCTCACCGAAGCCCGTCATGATCTGTCGAATCATCGACTGGAGAGCCATGGAGGTCGCCTCTCCCAAACCCGCGTCCGAGATTCTGCGAATAGGGATGCGAATTGTGCTGACGTAGGTCCGCACGCCGGCCCGCTCGGAGCGCGAGAAAGTCCTACGGAATCCACCGCGCTCGCTTTCGTACAGGAACGTGTTGTTTGAGTTCTGTGAGCGCGAACGGGTGCGACTCGCTATGCTGTCCCTTTGGCGATACTCGCCCGGGCGCACGCGACGCACCTGAAGGTCAAGCATGATAGTCGGGGGCCGTCGTCCTGCTGCCGCCTCTTCATTTCCAGCTTCTCCTTCATTTGAGGCAACGCTTTGGGTCTCGGGAATTGGTTCGGTATCAATCCTGGGCTGCTGATTATCGCTCTCAACAGCGCTTTGCCTAGAAAGAACATGCTGTCTAGTCCGAGAACTGCCCTCCACTTGAGGCGCAGGTGGAGTGCTGTTATCGGTGCTGGGTCCTTGAGATGTTTGAGCAAAGCGGGGACTGGGCAATTCTTCCATCTGATCTAAACCGAGAGGGGAGCGGCTCCTGGCTGTACGAGCCCTGGTTCTGCAAGGTTCTGAACTTCGACTGCGGGCCCTCCTGTGCCCCCGACGCAGAGACACAGAAAGCGTAGGTTCGACTGGCACAACAACTGGTGAGCTGGGAGGTTCGTCATGCGTCTCATTTGAAACGACCACATCCCGCTCAGGCTCAGGTTGAGGTTCAGGTTGAGGTTGAGGCTCCGGTTCTACAATAACAGCCATTTCCTCAACAGGTGGTTCTTCAACCTCTCCGGTCTCCATGAGAACAGGGGGTTCAGCATTTCCCTCCACTGCTTGAGACTCCGCTGGTTGTTGCTCAGCTTCGGCCGCCGCTTGCTGCTCAGCTAAGGTGCGATTGACGCTGATTTCCAAGCTGAAGCGAAAGTCTCCACTGTTTGGGTTGGTCTGACTTACTGCCCTCCACGACTGGTTTCCGCGATGACCAGTTCTGGTTGTGTTGCCTGTGCGTCTCACAGTGTTCAGCCATTCCAGGAGGCTATCTCCATTGGCGGGATCTTCTGAGGTTTCAGCTTGTTCTAAAAAATATATATATAAAAATGTTCAAGTTAAGTTTTGACTCTTTTTACAAATGCGATTTAAAGCAACACTTAAGAAGTTTCAGTTTTAATTGATTGTGATGATGTCACTTGGAAAAAAGCACTATTGTTTTGCCTGAAGGAAGACAACGTGCCGCCTTGAGGAGCAGCACATAGCGTTGTGAAATCCCGATCGCCTGCATTTTGATTGAATTACATTTCTGTTTTCAGTGGCTGGGTGAAGGATGAATAGCAACAACCCTACTCCTGCCTTGCTTTTGAGTTTGTTGCCGTTTTTTTGTTTTCAGTGTGGAACTGCGAACTATCAAGGCTGACAGTAGATTATCATTTTGATTTGAGAATTGAACCATTTTAGCCATGTAAGGCTCCCAGGAAAAGAATCAGGGCAGTATCTTCCCGAAATCCCTGATCTTCTTTGAGCTCATGTCAGCTAGTAAAAGCGGGGCTCTGGGCTAATGTTGATCCTTGACTTTCCTTTTATGTGCTAGCCTCCCTTTTCGTTTGGTTTTCTCAGACAAAACCTTTTATTTGGAGTTATATTTTTCACATTATGTCATGACTGCAGTAATCGTGCAAAAATGTTTGAAATGACTGCTGTCTTTGGAGACAGTTGGGAACTGACGTATGTCATCAAGACATTTGTAGGTTTTTTTTTTGTTTTTTTTTTTTTCAAGTGATTACAAAAATACCATTACGAAATATTTTATGGGGGTTGAAAAGTTCTTTTACGTTGCTTTAAATAGAAAGTAAAGGAAATGTAAAACTTACCACTTGGATCATCAACAGTTTCAGTACTGGGTGTGTCATTCTGCTGCTCTGCGCCATTTTTGATATTCTGAAGTCTACTGAACAGCTCATCTTCAGTTGCCTCTCCTAAAAATGGTCAAACATGAGAGTGTGTTACCAAAAACAAACAAACAAACCAAAAAACATGATTCGTCTGACCTCGTAATTCCTTTTCTCGGTCATTTGGCGTTAGGTTCATCTTAAAAAGTCCCCAGAAAAACACAGCTACACTAACATGCAGGCTATTTTGCACTAAAAGCAAACGTTCAGTTGATGCAAAACCTTATATTAACCTCAACAACAACAGACTCATAAACACTTAAACTCACCATAACACATCATAAACAATGACCATATAGACAGCCAGTATATAGACAGTGTTTAATTTTTTAAATTCCTTATAGCCTCACAACATTTCTAAAGGCGTTATACTGAGTTGTAAATTGATCCCATTGTCCAGAGTACACTTCAAAATCCATAGAGCTGTTTTGTTTCCTTAAAACACAGCAAGAGGACAATGCTTAAGACCTCTAGACTTACCAGGGCATGCCACTGTCCAGTCAATGCCCTCGCCTCGCAGGGTGATCCACTAAAGGATGCTCCAAACTTACACTCTCCCTCCCACTGTCCTGGGACACAAACGGATTGTTGTCTTCAGTGGAGCGCCAAAGTTGTGGCATCATAGTGTGAAAAAACAAGCTTCTTGAGATTAATGCTCAGCACAGCATCTTCCGATACAGGTACAAATAAGAGGGGGGGAACAAAAATATCTGATGATCACAGAGCTGACATTGGATGAAGTGACGTGACTTTCACAGCAGACAAAATGCCCGAGGTTCAACTGTTTACACATCAATCTTTACAAACACTCTTTATGAATGACTGATAAAAGCTTTACCACATCACAAGTACCATGGACTATTATAGATATTTGGACAAAGACAGGTGCAAATCAACATTGTGAGACGTTAATGCTAAAATTCCTGTCCTGAAACACAAGCCTTCTTTAACAGTCACTGCAATAAGTGATGAAACTTTACACAGGCAGGTACACGATTTAAAAGGTAAAAAAAAACTATTAGTGATTAAAGGGCTTAACACTTCTCTAAAAACTAACCAAACATTTCAGAGTTGAAAAAGTCCCATCTTGACAAGTGCCCCAAAGCAAACAGCAACAACAACAAATGGCGACTCTAATATAAATTTGATACTGTAGTACAATAATAATTCAAAGGATATAACAGTTTTTGTTCAAAATTCTTAGGCCGGCTCGTACACTGCAGATTTAAGTGAGACATTTCAATTTAATCCAACATTATATATTGATTTTTATTTTAGTTTCTAAATTTGAATCACCATTATTGTGAAGTCACTCTCCCGACATCAATTTTACACTACAATTTTATAAAAAACAAAAACTTTCATTTGTTTGCACATTTGAACTCAATTTTAAAGTGTCAATATACACTAAACAGTGAAAAAATGTAACTGATTAAAATGCAGGCAACCTCTATATTACCTCATAACATTTTCGCAATATAGTGTTTATTAAGGCTTTTTTCGTTTTTGCTGTAGTTTTGACTTACTGCATACTACTTATGGATTGAAGTTTTGGAAGATCTGTATATGTGAAGTGAATGCGTTTAAACTCTTTACACCCAAGAAGCTATTCCATTCATTTCTGTTTTTTTAATCACATATGAATGCCTTTAACTTTATGTTGCTATAACACAACTACACTGGACCCTTATTATGGGAAAAGGTTTTACTTGAACCATGTAAAGTAAATCCAGCCAGACACCTAAACCTATATATAAACTGGATCGACAGAATTTGAACAAAATGTAATGTAGCCTCATGCCTACATTTTGATAATTAAACATAATACTTGACTTTTATTTGCTTTAAAATCACACGCTGACAGAATGTTCAGAAATTGACTTCCTATAAAATTAAACCTTTTTACCTGGGGTTCCCAAAAGATTGTTGTCCCTCATGAGACGATAGTCCTCATCACTGAGATTGTTGACAAACTGGTAGAAGGCCTCTTCTCTGTCGAGGCGATCGAGCTGCCTTCTGCGCTGCAACTCTGGCTGCTCACTGCCGCTCTGCTCTGAACTATCAGACCCTTCCATTGATTCAGAAGGGAAAGTGGTCGAGGAAGATTCTCCAGTCTCCAGCAAGATTTCAAAGCTGCATCAACCACAACAAATGGATGTTATAACGGTTTGAGAAAGGGCTAGAACATCTTAAGAGAAGCTGAATTTAGGAAGTTTAATCATATTTTGATATTATTTGAGACACAATTTAAGACTAACTTCCCAAAGTTAAGTATGTCTTATTTTGATCAAAGTTAAAGACCATAATCAGCATGTATCTACTCTGCACAGTTGTGGATGTATGGTATTACAAGATCCACTGGTTAAGATACAATAACAAAATTGCATTTACTTTGAGATTATATACAATTCATTAAAGTTTAATAATCATGCATTAACCTTTTTGAATTTGAAAGATGCCATTCATGATGCCAATTACGGACGTGTTTTTACTTTCATAGATTCTGGGAATTTTGTGATTGTTTTTAAAGGATTCACTGAAACAATGTAAAGGTGAATGAATGTAGTTGGTTAAAAAGACAAGTGTGAGGTAATTAAAAAGATAACAATAAATAAAACATTGAATGATGGAATGAAAAGTCCTGATTTTAGATATTTTGATATACGCTATTAAGTGTATTTGTCGTGTCATGAAAATCCAGCACGTTGCTCTTGTCAAATGTAAAATTAGACACTTCATTAGCCCAAACTTGGTATTGGTATTTTGATTAAAATTGTAACAATGTAATTCGTAGAACAGCGTGGAGTACAAACATATAACGCAGTACATATGAAGTATTACTTAAACGGTATGAATATCAAAATAGTGGAATTAAAAAACAAAATGGCATCAGATAGCTTAGTTTACATAGAGTACATAATCACTCGAAACCGAACTAGGACGCTATTATAGCAACCGATAATCCCAAAGGAAGCGTTGTGTTTGGAAACGCTCCTACAATTCTCGCATATTCATTCGTAACGTGGTTTAGTAACCTTAGAACCGGAGACGGGGAAACAAATAGCTACAGAGGCTAAGTGGTTTCAATGCTAACTAGCCGAGTATCAACTAGCCACTAAGCTTCAGACGGACCTTAATTAACGCTACGACAGCGATTAACTTCGCAGGAGTCGTTCGTTAACTGTCGTGGACATATGACAACAAAGTCAATGGCAACTATAAACCAACTGGCAAAGCTTCGATGAATTTTCGACGAGACGGGTTCGTTCTAAAGCCATAAAGTGAAGTGTCATCGATAGCCACTGTTGAAGCTAACTAAGCGAACGCCAGCTAGCAATGACGTTTTTCGACTCGTACTCGGTAAGCAAACGGGACCGAATTAGTTCGCTAAATATTCTACTACGGGGGAACAAAAAGGTTAATATAATGTTACCTGTTTGGTGAAGAGAGTAATTATATTATCGTGAGTACCAGTTGTTCTTCCAATAACCTTTGATAACGATTGACTATAAGCGTAGTTTCAGGGGTCCATTTTGTTTCTTTTGCGAAATCGACTGAGGTCTTCCGGAAATTGTACCTTTTAGTATTTCCTGAAATTAGCCTTACAGGTACACCTTCTGACAATGTAGTGTTACCTCAGTCCCGGTTGCACGAGCCAATCAGTGGAGTTGATGCCTGACAGACAAATCGCAGGAAAAAATATATAAGGAAACAGAATAGTGTTGTTTGTTTTTATCTGAGGCACACAGCCCAGTCACAGCGCCACGCCGTGGTCATTATTGTCAAGTACTGCTCAGACTGAAACATTTCACAGTACACGCAAATGTTCCCGGGCGTGTAAAAGCAAATCTATCAAGGAGCGTTTTGGGGCTGTATGACAAAAACTTAAATCGTTTTCATTGAATTTAGATTTTTTTTTCATTTGGATTTTAATATCATTATTATTTGTAGCCTTGCCGTTCCAGTTCTTGACTAATAGTGGCGCTGTGTGCTTAGTATCTATCTATCTATCTATCTATCTATCTATCTATCTATCTATCTATCTATCTATCTATCTATCTATCTATCTATCTATCTATCTATCTATCTATCTATCTATCTATCTATCTATCTATCTATCTATCTATCTATCTATCTATCCACCCATACATACATACATACACACATACATACATACATACATACATACATACATACATACATACATACATACATACATACATACATACATACATACACACATACATACATAAATCTGTGTGTGTGTCTTGGGAGTGGGTTCTTTCCAAATTGTTACGCAAGTTAAAATAAATAAATAAATAAATACATAAATAAAAAAAGAAGGAAACTGAAATCACCATCCCAGTGAAGGTGTATAGCTGATCCATTACATGACACATTGTAGTTTATAATTGGCTCGCTCACTAAACTGTTCTGGGTGACTACGGAACAAACACATTATTAATATCACCTGACAATTTTGGAGGCATACATCACAGGGTGTGTTTATAGTCTCAGACAGTAGCTCCATCTCCAATTAAGCATGCCAGAATGAGTTGCAGTGTGGACCACAGTGCCCAGCTCAGAGTTATGGATGAGCAATCACTCCAGCTATGCCTGACCCTGAGTGCTAATTAGTTCTGACATTAAAATAACATGATTCAAAGCTGCACCCACAGAAATTAAAATGCCTTTTGCCAAAGAATCTTACAATATTGAAAATATGGAAGGACTGAGGAGGATGAATGGTGCTGCATTTACAGGAGTGGTAGCCATTTTTTTTTCTATTGAAGTCTATCTCAGTGGTTCTCAACCTTTTTCCAGTGATGTACCCCCTGTGAAATATCTTTTCAACTCAGTAGCCCTTAACCAGTGCAATGCATTTTGGGGTTTAAAAAAAAAAAGAACTTAAAACATGCCATCATGTCTGATTTATTAAACTATTATTATACCCTAAAAGTGTCCCGTTTTGGACCATAGAAGAACTCTGTTATCAAAAAGAAATAATATTTTTTTAAGTGTCAGACGTGTTCTAAAAACAAAAAACAAAAAACTAATTATAAATACAGTATATATTTGTCCACATAAATGTTTGCCTACAAAAAATAATCAACATAAAGTGTCCGACCTGTTCTCAAAATAAATAATTATAAAACAAATATTTGTCCACAGAAAAATATTCAACATAAAGCGATTCGTTTTGGGATTACAGTAGAGATCTCTTCACAAAAATAAATCATTACCTTCTGTATTATTAATTATTAACTTAATTATTAATAAATATCTGCCCCCCCAAAATAATAATCAACTTAATTATTAATAAATATTTGTCCCCAAAAAATACTCAATATAAAGTGTCAGAGCTGTTTTAATAAAGAAATCATTCTAAATGAATTTTTGTCCCCAGAAAATTTTTCAATTTGTAGTGTTTTCTATTGGGATTATAGTACAGTAGAGATGTATTCACAAATACATTCACAAATACAACTTGAACTTGACAGGTAACGAGAGGTGGCACAAGTTGGGTCCAACCATTCTAGTATGGAGGAGAATTTGACAATTTAGAATGAAATTGAGTAACCTACTGAACATAAAATGTGTTTTATGAACATATTTTTTCCTGAAACAAATAATTATTTAAATATTTTTTACAGAATTTTTGCACATTTCTTTTGTTTGTTTTATTTAACATCTCGAGTACCCCCTGAAGTTCCTTCAAGTATCCGCAGGGGTACTAGTACCCCCATTGAGAACCACTGGTCTATACGTTGATTAAGCTAGCTAGCTAGCTAGTTAGCCATCTATCTATCCATACGTCCAAAATTCACACCGACACCATCCTTAAGTGACAAAGACAACAGTGAAATAACACAACCCGATTCTCTTCAGAAAGCAGCATTCAAAATCTTATTTTAATTTGTATATTTACTCCATAAACATTATTACAAAACTCAGCAAGTTACCAATATTACATTATCACCATACAGGCTTGATCACAAATATTTAAAACCTTTGCAACAGTTACAACAAAACAAAACAAAATGAAGAACAAAAAAAGAAAAAATAATACTCAAATAATTTACATGAAAATCTATAAAACAGCAAATTGTTCACAAATTATATATATTTTTTTTCCTCCAAAGTTTTCTTTTTTTTTTCTTTGCTTATTTGTGTTTTACACAGTAACACAACACTCACACAACAAGATCATGGTCTTATTACAAAAAACTCCCAACAAAATGTAAATATTTCTAGTTTGTTGTCGATACTTTCATATTTTGGTTTTTAAAACCAGAAACTTGTCGCTGTATATCCTTTCCACTGCCCGTCGAGGCGCATAAAAGGTTACTCACACACACAAATACTTCACAGCACTTTCTAAGAAAAATATACACTTACAAAATATGTTACAAATTGGCACACAAAAAATATACAAGATTTTGTTGTGTCAAGAGTTCATTAAGATTCCTTCTGGTAACAACTCTAGACAGTATATATAAAGCTTGGCAATATTTGAATGAAAAGAGCAAAAGTAATTCCAATCAATGTCAAAGAATCATGAAGTGAATACATCAAACATAACATTATAATATACATTCATAAAGAGGATTAGGAACCTAATCTAGTTTGCATTTCTTTTTTTTGTTAACTCTGGGAAAACAAAAGAAAAATAATAGTTTAAAAAAAAAAAAAAACGTCAGCTTTCTTAGCACCATTAAAATGAGGCAGCTCAACAGTGGCACATTTTGAAAAGAAAAACAAAACATAAACATAGATAAGTACATTCAATTTGACAATAGGCAGAAATGAGAGAAGGCAGACTAAATGGGTTTGTAACCCACATGGAGCTTCCCGTCAGCAGCTCGTCTTGGTCCTAACCCTGATATTCTGGAGGAAAGAAATGCAGGATATCATGGCAGAGGGGTAAGAAAAAAAATAAAAACGTTTGATTTTGGTCTTATTACTATCATTCTTGTGCCACATCGTCTTTCGTGAAAAGGCCCGATTTTAAGCTCAAACTTCCATGTCTGCACTCATCGCCTAAAATTATAGAATATCCCCAAAAAATAACAACCGGATTTTGTCTGTGGAGCTGCATCTTTTTTTTTCTTTTTTTTTTTTAAATACAGTATATAAAATTATTTTTGCAGCCATTTGTAACAGATTGATTGTATTTAAGGTTGAATCTTGGATGCACAGTCACAAATGAGTAGCAGTTGATTTCAAAAAAGGTACCAGAAAGAACATCTTTATATATATATATAATTTTTTTTTAAATTATGCACAAATATGCTATTGATTTCTGCCAAAAGACGGACCATAAACTGTGATGGCAACTTAAGACAACCATGAATTAAAACACAAAACATTCCATGGAAAAATAATCCCAAAGTGAATGTGTCTATGGTGCAACATAATACATTAATTTAAAAACCAAACTCTGCAAAAACATGAAGAAAAGGATGTTGAAAATCTAACTTTAGCAAGCTTTTCACATGGAATCAATGAAAAGACATGCTAGCCTTCATTTACAAGATTGCTAATTCCATTTGTACTGAGAACTACGGAAGCGTGGAAATGCCAACATGGAAAAAATATTTTTGAATGGCAAACTTGTTCAAACATTTGAGTTTATTCCGAGTAAATTACTATTTTTTCAGCACTTTGCCTGCATTATATCAATACGTTTGAAAGTTAGGTCGGTTGTAACCATCCGTCATTTTCACATTTTTCTTATTGTCTTCGTTAGGTATGTTTTTTCTCGTAATGCTACACAGTATGCGCAAGTTGATATTGAAATTTATTGGGAAAAAAAAAATGCTGTTTTTAGCCTTTGTATGTATTTGCAAATACGTTCAAACAAGGCATTAGTGAGAAAAACAATAATGCTATTTTTTATAATTTGGTCTGTTGTATGTTATTCTAATGCTTTCAAAAATTAAGTAAGTCACCATTGTTTATTAGTATTTTATATATTTGTGTTATTATGTCAGTTCTGAATTTTTCTGCATCAGCCATGCACAGCTAATAACGTGGCATTAGAGAAAAAAATAATACTGTTTTAAATATTTAGCATATAAGCAAATTCAATTGTACTGAATTTGAAAATATCTTTGCATAATTTTGGCTTGGACAGCTAAAACAGCACTCTTCTATAATACCATTGGGCTTTAGCTTATGATTTGCAAGTAAAATGATCATGCTATTTTTTATCATTTGACCTCATGTATATTATATTAATGTGTTCAAAAATTAAGTAAGTAATGATTGTTAATTAGTCTTTTTTATATATGTATAATAATGTCCGTTGGACATTTTTTTCCAATAATGCTATGGGGTATGGACAGGCAATAACATGGCATTATGAAAAAAAAAAATGGTTTTAAGCGTTTAGCCTACAAGTAGTCCCAAAGCATTTGCAAGTACAGTCAAACGAGTTTCCCGACCCAAAATGCTTCCTCCACATTGGCGGCTCCACGCTTTTGTAGAAAACTGCTTTCACATTCACATGAAATCGAACTGCAACGGATGTCACGACCGACGGCCATTGGGGACCGACGCGTGCATCCAAATCTGTGCGTTTTATACTGCCTTGAATATTCAGTCCAAAAGAGCTCTTCAGTGAGGCCCCAACCGACAAATAATTTCCTTGCTTAGCCTCAAACATCCTAACTACATTCTCCTTGGTCCACAGAAAGCTTGTTTGAATGCATCTTCCTCTCATCCTCTTCGGTAGCCTTCAGAGCAGATTTCCCCTTTTTTTTTTTTTTTTTTTGTCTCTCTCTTGTTGCTTTTCAGTGCCGGGCGATGTTGAGGTAAATTGAATTTGGCAAACAAAGTGGGGGGGATAAGAAGAGCGTTTCTGATTTGGTTTAGTGAGTGGTGGTGTACCACTGCCAGCTGTTGGTGCCTTTCATCAGACGAGAGAGAAGAGAGAGAGTCCCAAACAAAGATTTCCTCTTGTGGTAAGTCTCTGTAAGGAGCCGATATTCCAGTAGATAGAAAATAGGAACAGCCAAATATTCACACATATATAAGAGGTCATTTACACAGCATTGTTACTTTTGGCACATTGATTTTAAGGTATAATTATCTCTTTTTTTTTGTTGCAAATATTGCATGTCCCTGTACAGCAACAATGACAAAAATACTCTGAGGGTGAAGCTTTTATGAATTTGCAAGGCGTAAAAATGTAAATGTAGATAACCAGTTCCTCGACTGCTTCGGAAGAAAAAAAACAAGTGCTTGACAAAAGAAAATCATTCCGGCCTCAAGGGAGGGGAAAGAGGGAGGGGGGCGGGGGGTGCGTCTGATATGTCATCAATACAAAATGGTCCCATCTTGTTTTGTCAAGATGCCTTGGGATTAAATAGGGCTCATTAATTGTAGGTTTTCCTCTGGAAATGAGCCAGGCAGTGTATGAAGGACGGCGACAACAGGACATCCACATTCTGCATACAAAAACAGATGAGGAGGAGGGGTGCGTAGATGTCACTCAATGCATTTGTGTATAGCTACATCTTTAGGGGGATAGGGTATAAATACATACTGCAGGGGAGCATGTTTTGCTGAGAAAATACAGAAAGAAAGCTCCTCAAAAAAAAAAAAAAAAAAAAAAGCTTACGGAACATTTTTCAAAGGTTATTCTCTTTTTTTTCCAGACGAAAATGAGAAAAAAAAACGACTATCAGAAGAACAAACAGAGCAGAAACAACAAAAGCGAGGAAAATGCAGCCATGGTCGTTTTAAATCTCAATCAAGCTCGACACAATCACTCAATAGGTAGTTTGCAACGTACAAGAAGTTTTTCATGCAGATATTAATTTCCTTTTCGAAGGGGGGTTAAAGGAAGTGAGAGAAATCAAGGGGGAACTTAGTTCTCATGCAGCTCTGGCATAGCGTCAGTGTAGGTATGCTTGTGAGGGAGGGCTCAGGTATTGTGGGGGGGAGCGAAAAAGGGGGTGCAACAGCAGCTGATAACAAAATATTACCTCAGTTTCTCAAAAGAGGTCATCAGTGCTATGTCCTTATTTGGGTCTCTCTCGGCTCGCTTCCCCTTCAGCGTTTCAATGCGAGGAAACTTTGCACTGGTCTTGTGACGGTACAGCTTTTTGTGCGCCGGCCCGGGGTTGATGAAGTTGGGTTTGTCAAACATGTCACAGCCCAACGCTAATTGCGGGAAGAGAGGATGAGTGGGGTTGAATTTGGCCTGGTTTTTCCCTCCTTTGCCCCCGGCCTTCCTGCCTCTCCCGGCCCCTGGTAGCATGGCACCCTTTTTCTTCAGATCCGACTCAGTGCCCGCCAGGATTTTAAGGGTCTTTAGGTTGAGGCTGTTGGCCTCAGTGGGCGTGTCGGCCTCAGACATGGGATTCCACAGAGGTTCAATGGAGGCCATCATGAATCTCTGGACCTCAGCCATGCCGGAGACAATATTGGACAGGATGTTGGAGGGTTCTTCAAACTCTCTCTGGTCATCTCCGACTAGACTGTTGCTCTCTGACCAGCCGGCGGCAGACCAGTCCCCGCTGCTTGTGCTGTCAGTCAGGCCTGCGCCGCAGCCATCCGCCTGGTTCTTGGCTGCCTTACCCTCGAGCATGGCCTTGATCTTTTTGGTTGAACGGGAATTCTGTTTGGGGGCCTTTACCTTTTCCGATTTGGGCGTTCTGGGGGCCCGGACTTTCTTTGGGCTCTGTCCTGCTGCTGTCTGTTTGTAATTGCCTTTCCTCTTTGACTTGATGCTTTTGGCCCCTGACATTTCGTCAGTCTGTTCGTTAAATTCAGTCGCCCCTAGTTCCGCCTTTTTATCCAAACATAAGACATCCTGGCTATTAAAGTTATGCAGCGGAAACTGACTGTCCTCCACCGTGTAGCTATTTCCTGTGTGCTCCTGTTGCTGCATAATGTCACAGTTCCACTTGACGTCCCTGTTACGCTCCGTAGACATGTCATTCACGTCCTGATATTTCCCAACATTCCCTGGTATCTTCATTTCACGTCCCGCAACCTGCGGGGACAGGTTGGGCGTCTCGGGCGGGGAAAGCTCTGACAAGGACGAGTGTCGAAATTTGTCAGGGGTAAAGTTGGAGATATCCAGCAGGTCCGAGGACTCCCTGAGGGGCGTGAGGGCATCCATACTCTGCTGAATCACCATTTTAGGACTGCAGTGAGCTAAGAAAGTGTCTCGGCCCTCCTCCTCACCCTCTCGCTCACAAGATTTGAGGCTTAGCGAACTGTAATTGCTCGAGGAGGCTGATAAAGAACCGACTGAGTCGTAGCTGATGAGTCTTCCGTTGTCAGTGCACAGAGACCCTCTCTGGTATTGCACCTGGCCTTCCACACAGGTTGACTGACACACTTGCAGATCGGTCCCAGGCTGTAGCCCAGGCTCAGTCAGGTAGTTCTTCTCGTAAAGTATCCGCTCACCCTCAGGGCTCACTTGGCTGTAGTTAGAAACGGGCAGGTTCTCACTTACGGGTACGGAGGGTGGGAAGCTGTTGGGTAAGATAGGGGTCTCAGGGGTTTCAGGTCCAAAGTTCTGGTTATGATTGGTGCAGAGCTGTGGATGCCACATTTGGGGGAAACTGGGGCAATTCTGGGGAGACTGTTGGAGCTCGGATTCTGACGGAGGGGAGAGTACGCAGCTTTGAGCAAGTTGAAGAGAGCAAAATTGTTTCTCCTCCAGGGAGAGGCCCACAGGATACTGTTGCCTGGAGGATTGTTGAGGGAAATATGGGATGGCTGTACTACCGGCGGAGTCTGTAGCATCGAGTAAGGTCTGCAGGTAGCCCCCTGGAATGACAGGAACCCCAGTTTCCACATCCTCTGAGGGTGGTGCTTTGCTGGGAGGGCAGGAGGATGAAACAAATGGGAACTTCACCTTATCTCCGTCCACTGTGATAGAATTGTCAGAGAAATCTGGTTTGGCTGCTGTTGAGTTCATGTTTGTACCATTTACCCCAGCAGCGAGGTCCTCAGTGTTTGCTGCAGTGGCATCCTCATCATTTGTTACGCTCTTCCTATCTTCTCCTTCTGCCGCTTTCATTTTCAAGCTTCTCAGCCTGGCTTCGCTTTTGAATTTTCTTATCCTGACTATTTTATTTCTTCCCAATCGCCTCCCCTCTCGCTCCTCCCTCTCTTGCGAGCGACTCTTGATTATGACTGTGTCAGCAATGGTGTTGAGGTCCAGTGCGACTGGGATGTCCGGAACATCTGTTGTCTCCCCTATCATCCGAACGCCTTCCTCTTTTGTGACACCCCCATGGGCCTGATCAGAGGGAAGAGAGCTGTGCACAATGACTGACTGCTCCACAGCATGAATCCTCTGAACCTTTAATCTGTTTGCGATTTTGTATTTTCTTTTGGGATGACCAGAATTAAAAGGGCGATGGTGGCGTCCGTTAAGATGAAAACCACGTTGTTGTCTATCTCTGGCCACCAGCTTGAGTTGCTCCTGTCTTTCTCTTTGCTTTACCTGCCAGTAATCCTTCAGTGGAGCCAGTGTCTCATATTTGCTTATTGTGTTGGCGTTTAAGCTCACGGTCCCATCCACGGGGTTTAGTTTGCCCAGTTTCACCGACATGAGTCGCTCTCCTTTAAACCTGTTGATGATGATGTACTTGATGACCACGGGTGGCTCTTTACGACATGATTTCCTTCGTTTTTTGGGACACCAGTCGACATCCTCCTCTTCTTTCTGACCAGGTGGGGCTTTTTCTTTTTTCTCTGCGTTCTTCTCACTCTCAATGGAGTCAACATCATATAAGTAATCGTCACTGTATCGAACCTTTCTTTTGGAACGCAAACCGTAGTTAAGTGGATTTGAGGGACTGAGGAATCTTTTGGAGTGACCCTTCTTGAATTTGCCCTCCTGCACAGTGTCTGAGGAGGAGCCGGTGCAGGAGCTGTCGTCGCTGAATTCCCCCGATTCCTCCGTAGAATTAAAGTCGATGACATAGTTGACTTTCGGAGTTGACATGGGCGAGCCTTGGGAGCCGTCGAGGGGGCTCTGGCCACTGCAGTCCCCTGGGTTTTCCTCCTGTTCAGCTTGTAGGATGAGCTCATCGGTTTTGGGCTGAAGCTCATCAACACTCCTCCTCAAGACTCCTACTCCTTCTTCTTTCTTGGCACAGTTGGCCAGGACACTAGGGAAAAAATTAAACTGTGTCTCCTCCTGGAGCACATTTGTTTTTTCCCTCATGTTGTCCTGAAATGACTCATAGCGAATCTTTAGCGAACAAACGTCGCTGCTTAGTGTAGAGTCGTCGTCTTCGTCGTCAAATAAATTGTCTACATCTTCCTCGGAGAAGAGGTTGACCGACAGCTCGTTCTTAGAACATAGATCCAGCAGTTCCATCTTACTCTCGCTGATGAAAGATTCAAAGTAACCCCAGTCCTGGCTGGCGTTAGCCAACAGTACCTCCTCTCCGCTGACTTTGTCCAGTAGGAGTCCTTCGTACAAGTTCTTGGTTGTTGCATCGTCCTGGGGGTCGTCACAGTCATTTGTAGTTTTGTTTCCTTCTGCCCTCTTGCCTTCATCAGAAGCTTTCGGCAGGGGAAAATTAAGTAGCTGGTCAGAGAGGAGCTGTTCTCCGTAGTGACTCACTGCCTCCCCCGCATGGCTCAGGCACTGGATGCTGATGTTGTTGATGTCGGAGAAATCCTCACGGTTCACGTCCCCGATTCGTACGCTCAGTCCGGTTTCTGAATCAGGGCTCGTGCTAGGCTCATGTGGTGGATTCTGCTCGGATGTGGCATCGCAGGTTTCAATAAAGCAACCCAGGCAGGTGCGGCTCTGCTGGAGGAGACAGTCCTCTGTCAGGGTAGATACATTGTCAGGCTCCATCATTGTCAGCGACAGAGAGGTGGCAGCAGGCAACCGAATGCTCTTCTGGGTGTCTCTCATTGGGCCCCAGGAGCTTACGGCTGAGTTAGGAAGTGATGCGGCACTCGGGGTGTGTTGAAAGTGAGGGACTAAGGTCGGAACCTCATGGGAGGGGGGGCATGGAGCTGCTGTCAGACCCAGAGAGGGGTCAGTGCCAAGCGGGAGGGGGAAGGAGAGAGTTGGTGACGTGAGTGTGGGTCTCTGGTGTGCTGGGCAGAGCCGCTGCAATGACTCCACTGCAGGAGGAGCTGGGGGTGGGAGAGCCGCATCAACAAGTCTGCTTAGACTTAGGTCACCACTCTGCTCACATAACCCTGCTGGGAAAAAGAAAAGCTATTTAAGTTTCACAAAAACACAACATTTGATAATTGAGCATTTTGGCCTTGAAAAATAATGATTACATTTTGAACACAATTTTTGTTGATGTAGATCTGACAGCTGTTAACTCATTTGTGGGTACATAATCCAAAACTGATCTCAGTTTTAAATCCCATAATTACAAGGTTAAGAGGAAAGGTAGCATTCATCAATCCTCTTAATTCTTACCGTGCAAGAATTCTGTTTGCAGTTATTGACATTACTAACCTATTGGGAGCTGCACGCACCTCTCACTACACTGTCTCAATTGTGACTGTACAAACCATGTTCCACGTAGCTTTAGATTATTCTAATTGTAATCAGTTGGCCAGTCTTGCTACAGCTAAACAGTGAAATTTTGCTTATCTGGTAAGTTGTGGATAAAACAAGTTGAAGTGCGAGGAAAAAAAAAACTGTAATTTTGAAATCAGCATGACACTTTCAGTTTTGATCAGCATAACAAACTAACAAAATGCCCCGCCTCTCAATTTTTCATTCACATTATGAATCAACGACCACGGAGGGGAATTTTATCCACCTAAGATTGTTTTGGTTCAGTTATTCATTTTATGACTATCGTAGGTTCAGTACTACATACTATCCATTTTATAATGAGTCATAACAGCCTCCTATCCATTTCCACGTTGGTGCATAAAAGGTGTTGAACAGGGGAAAAACAACAAAACAGTAAAATAACGGTACTGTTCAAAGATGACTCGTCTCAGTAAACAAACAAGACAGCAGAAATTTACTCTATTAGATTGTTGTTCAATTCAAAATGCAAATATTTTAGTCACTGAAATATTTATTAAGATATACAAGATATAGAATTGCATATATATATATATATGCGGCAGGGAACCGTATATTGTAATGGTGTCCTTAAAGTAGCACACAGACCAAACTACAGAGATGCCAGTTACAAAAGACATAGTTTTCCAAAGGCTGATTGGGACATTGTCTTCATCAGTTGAAGACTGATGAGGAACAATCAAAATCCACAGAAGCAGACTTGTAGCGCAGCAGGCAGATAAATGTGTTTGCGCTGCATAATTAGATCACAGCAGTGGAGACAGGTACGTACACTTGGGACATGGCAATCCCATATGCCAGAAACCGTAGAAGTAATAACAACTACCTCTGTATACAATCCTCATTCAAGAAAATTAAAAAGTTACACCAAAAATATACAAATTAATACATTTATGGAGGTTAATTAGCAATGTCAGCCATCTTTGAATAGAAGCGCCAAATCATTATTGATGTAATGGTAACTAAGTGCTTGAGGGAAGACTGCTTAGCAAACACTCTTCACCACGGGTGCCTTGCTATTGAGCACATCTTTGAATATGCATATGATCTGAGAGTGATTCAGCGAGGTAATGAAATTTGCAAGAGCGCGTCTCATGGGCTTGTGTCCTGCACAAATGTTGCAACAAGCCCGCCGGTCATGAAAAGCACACATGTATGCTGCTACATCATTTAACGACGGCCATCCCCGGGGAAATAGGCATCCTCTTGCTTCCTCCCGTCGTCAGAAAAGTGCAATTGCAGCAATGTGTTAGCGTGTAAGAGCATCACAGCGATTACTAATTTTGCCTTCCGTTCTCTAAATAATGGTAGCGGAACGGGCCTTGCTGATGATACGGTCACATTCTTTGTGAAATAGAAACGAACATTTCATATAGTCAAATGTTAATCTCTAATTTGCAGACACAATCCAAGCCCAAGCACCGTTTTCTTTTTATTTTTTTTTTACCATTTAACTATACGTTGACAAAGCAGTACCGTATTTGAGCCGTTAAATAATTGTTTGAAAAAAAGGTGTCTTCTTGTAGGGTCGCTTAATTCATTCAATCCCAAAGACGTATTGTTACTTTTTTTTTGGTTTAGAGTTTAGACTTTCAATCGCAGGTATTTCTTTACACTTTCCATTTTATTTTGGTGTTTGGCAAAAGGAGGCTCTAGAAATGGCTGCTAGTAAAGGAATGAAGTACTCAAGTAATCAATTGCTTTTGGTAATTAAATAATGAAATACTTGATTATTTCATGTAGCAAAGTACTAAAATAGTTGATTACTTTGGGCAATTAACCTGCGCACTGAGGTAAATGATTATTTAAGAGCGTAAAGTAATTGATTACTTGAGTATTTCAATTACTATAATAATTGATTACTTGAGTACTAACGTACATAATCAATTATGTTTGGCCTAACCCTAAAACACTTATACTACTAAAATATTTGCAGTAAATTGATTACTTTTATTTGTGAAAAACAAAAACAAAAACGTAAAAACACGTCTTTCGAATTGAATGACTTTAATATGCCCACAGTAACAACTGACATTTTTTTTTCGTTTTCAGATTTGATGGCTAGAGCAAGCCAATTTTGAAAAGCGATACAATCTGTCACAATCTGCACATATTAATTAATATATTCAATCATCAGTATCTGGAATATTATATAAGCTTTTAATTTGTTTGTCATGTGATTAGACTGGTTCTGGACAACTGTATGAGACATAGTTGCCTGATCTCAAAATGTTTGTAGTATTGATGGTTTTTATCATTGTGAAGTGGTATGAGGAAATGAGTACATTTCCACTGAAGGCCCAGGTACCAAATGTGAGATATATATTTTTTTTAATTAATTATGCAAGCTGGAGCTGCTTCATTACTTTCATTGGAAACAAAGTTGGAAAATAACTATCAGTACATATATTTGTAGTAGTTGACTCACAACTCAATCAGCATATGGGAACGGTCTTCTTAATTAGCCTGCAAACATTAAATGTATATTCAAAAATTTATTTTGACTGGCTCTTCATATGAGATCAAAAATTCTGATCCAGTGTGTGCAAGCCTGGAATGTGTGTGTGTGTGTGTGTGTGTGTGAGAGAGTGATGCATGTGCGTATTGGCTTCGGGGGGGATAGTGTTATCGAGGGGCCATCTGTCTCCAGCTGGACCATTAGCTCTTCAGCTGTTCAGAATGTGCCACAGATCAGTCAGACAGGTACACACACACACACGCACACACGCATATATGTGCATACACACAATCACACACACACACATGCTCACAGTGTCTTACAGCAATGACTTTAGCTGACAAATCACGTTTGACATTAAAGGTCAAACAGGGATGGGAAGCCACACAAGCATTCACTCGCCACAATGTAATGTTACTTTTTCGTGTAAGCTAGCAGATGTTAGCAAGACAAGCACTTGAAATCCAGCTGCCACAATTCAGTAACGTGTCATCCAGACCACATTGCTTATATATGGAGTTGATTCCACATTAGATTGAACCCAATTTTGCTTCAAATTGGACCAACCTGCTATTTGGGTCAATTTGACTCATTTTCTCTATTGTTTTTTAATACATAAAGATCCAATCGTTGGTTCAAACTAGACCAAGTAGCATGTTGATCTAATTTTGACCTTTTTTTTTTTTGACCCAACAGTTTTATGGGTGCAAAAATTTGGGTTAACTCTTTTGGCCCAATTTGGGTTATTTTTTACCCAATATTTTTCTAGGCGTTTTTCAACCATAATAACATTAACACATTCAAATCACTGTAGGAAAAAAGTCACTTTTGAACCAATTTGGGTTATGTTTGACCCAACTTGGGATCTTTTGGATCTTTTTTTTAAAGAAAATATTGTGTAAATAGAGAAATCAATTCCACTTGTATTACACACATGGTTTTAAATTTAAAAAATAACAAAAATAAATGGGAATCATTCCATTTTGGACCAATTTGTGTTATGTTTGACCCACTTTAGTTTCTTTTTGACCCAATACCATCTCCCAATCTACAATAACAAGAACACATTCACACATTCAGGTCAAAGTCGGGTTTTTGTTTTTGACCCAACTGTTTTTTGGGAGTGACCCCAGATCACAATGCTCATTAATGAAGCTGATCCCATTGTAAGACAAGTTGAAATGGAAAGTGGACGTGAAACAGCTCATGCAATCTGGCAGTGACACTCACACTGACCATATGGAGCGACATCCACTGCTGGCAGGCGGCAGCGAACGGTCGGGATCCTCAGCCCCGCAGCGTCTGACTACGCTAGACAGCCAAAGTACACCAGACCTGACTAGACTAGGCTTATTTTTCAGGACATGACATTCGGGGATTCATCCACCTGAAGGAAGCTGGAACTGCCCTCTGCCATGATGAGACTGTGTGGAATGATCTGTCCTTGCCAAAAGGGGGACCGCAGAGAGAGACAAATGGGCAAGTGGGACTCCATTTATGAGTTTGTCACATGACACACAGCCACACATGATACAGTCTTAAGTTCCACATTCTGTCAGGAACGATTTTCACAGCTGGGCTAGGCTCCTGCTCACCGAAAGGGAACGCGAACAGGATTAGCTGTTTAGAAAATAGACGGCTGGATGGATAACAGATAGATATTTACACATGCTGTATATATTTTTTATATAATAGAGTGATGGGAACAGAATCTCCCCCTTAATAAGTGACAGCGTCACCCATCAACCCCCCAGACAAAATTTTCATGCATGTGTATCATATGTATGTGGGTACCTGATTTTTTTTTTTTTAATGTGAAGTAATATATTACTGAAGTACATTTGTTTACTTAAATTATTGAACCTTATACAGTATACAGTAACTGTTCTGTTATCCCTTCCCATCCTTTTGGCTGTAGTTTCACGGAGAGCTGCAGTTATAGAGCTGCACCCGGAAGTCTCATTAGAGGGAACCCTGTAGGTGACCGAACATGATAACAATCAGAGTTTACGCTTCAAATTTCAATATAGGACAACAAAAATCTAGGTAAGAGATTTACAACGCCTCGGTGCAGTTGGGGCAGGAGTACATTACAACTCCTGCCCTCATTGGTCAATGGTCACTCCAGGAGCATGGCTTGTAGGAGTGCCCGTCTCCCTCATGAAACTCACACACGCTCTTAGGTAGACGCGAAGGAAAAGAAGGAAAAAACAGCGTTGCAACGGAGCACTCTAAATCTCTTACCTAGATTTCTTTTGTAATAGATTGGAATTTCAAATGTAAACTCTGCTTTTTATCACGTTTGGTCAGCTACATGCTTTACTCTAATTACACTTTCGACGCCGCAAATAGAACCATAGCTCTCCGTGAGACGACAGCTAAAGGAATGGGAAGAGAAGGGCTAACAGTACACTTGCTGTATAAGGTTTAATAATTTAAGATTTAAGTAAATGTGTGTACTGCAGCAGTTCAACATCCGAGGAATGCCTGTGGCAAGTGCATTTATATTTATCTCGTCTGTCCGGCATGTAGGAAACATCCATAAAGTGTCTCTCCAAAATATAGTTTTTTGTTGTTGTTGTTTTTTTTTTATCTCCCCCCCCAAAAAACCCCACAATGCACTGAGGGTGTGATAGGGGAGGCATGAAGTAGCGAGGGATCACTGTATAATACAGTATATATCTGGTGGCGGGTTTGAACCGAAAAATTGTATGTTGATTTAAAATAGTGCTTCTCGATTACATTTTGCATTGATCATGCTAACATCTGTTATACTGTCATGAACTCATTGGAAGGTACCGTTTTCATCTGTGAAAAATTGCTTGAGGGAAAAGTGATGAGTAAAACAAAAGCCATGCGGTAGCATGGCTCGGTGGTAAGGTGGTCATTTCCCAGCTGAGAGGCTGTGAGTTCGATTCCCCGATCATTAAGACCATGTCCAAGTGACCTTGAGCAAGACTGACTAGTTAATGTAAAGCACTTTGAGTACCCAAGGTAGAAAAGCACTATATAAGGGGAAAGTCAATTTACAAACCATTTTTGATGTGGGAGCATTTGCAGTAAACATGTTATAAAAATAAAAGTAAATGCTCAAATAAATGTACATAAGTTATCCCATATTTGCTCTTATTGTAATGGAAAGCTTTTATTTAGCAGTATAACCTTGTTTGGATCATGAAAGTTTTCTGTGGAAGGAGCAAACAGGGACACCGTGACCTAACTACAGGACGGGATAGTCTGTGGCTGGCCATTATGTCCTAGGAGAGAAGTTCAGTAGCCATTGTATGAACTGATAAATGATCTTATAGCAGGGACACACACACACCACTATTTGATTTGCTCTGTGTGCTCCCCAGAAAACCCTTTAGGGCAGCAACGAATTGTAACTAGGGATGGTCTGATGAATAAAAGAGGATAAGGATGTCTTGGCAGAACAGTATGACTGTAACTGTTCTCGCAAGCAAAAATAATCTAAAATCTCTTGTCTTCCTTCCTTGTGTGTTGTTTATTAAATGTTCTAAATTAACTGAACCTGTCCAGTGAATTTTTTGCAAATTGTCAGTAAAATACTGCCCATTCATATAATTAGGTCTCAAGCTTGTTTAAAAATGACATACATCAAAATTGGATTGAGAAAATTGGATTCAATTTAGATGTGCTTGAGTATCCCAAAAACGGGCTAGAAACTAAAAAAGGCATTCTATTCTATTCTATTCTATTCTATTCTATTCTATTCTATTCTATTTCATTGGACAATATGGTAAACAGACAAATAATTGAAGCCCAACAGTGATGAAATATTTTCCTGTCCTCTCCAATATCATATCACTATAGATGAGCACGAATGGGAAAAAAAGCTGATTCTGCTTTTTCCGCTGACTTTAATTTTTTTTTCCTTTTAATAGTTCCCCCTCCATGTGTGCCATCTTTATCACTTCTTCTTCTCCGTGCTGACTTTCTGCCTGTTCGACTTGCTATCTGCTTCCTTTGCAACTCCCCGCCCGCCTTATCCTTGTTATATCGAGGCCCTTACATTCACAAAATGCTGATGTAGCCCCTCGGCTGAGCTCAGCCACCTGGGGCGTTCGCTCATCCAGCTGCTAGGCCAACTACGCAAGCTGTTTGCTACCTATTGCTCCATCTTCACTAGAAGAGATATCCTGAGTGAATGCTGGCGAGAAATCAATGCAGCCGGTACAGGATGTTCATAATAAGCGGTGAGTAAGTGCGGCGTGATTCATGGCGGTCCTTATCCCGCAGCTTGTCTCCCTTCCTGCCTTTTTTCCAGCATTGTCTCCGAAGGAATTGGCTTTCATCTGAGTCGACGTCATTCGGGACCATCAAGCCATGGATGAAATTCTGAGTTTAAATTGACTCCCCGCTTCTGGCTTCATAGGTTTTTCGACCCAATTTAGGTCATTTTTGGCCCAACTAACTTTACAATAGTTACTCTAAAATAACAACAAAACACTTAGAAAGTTTGCTCAAATCGACCCAAATAGTGGATACCTCACTTTGTGACTCTTTTGGGTTATTATTTTCCCAATTTGGGTTCTTTGTGACCCAACAATTTTTAGAGCGTATATAGTGTGCAGGGAAAGCAAGACAATTTCACCTGTGGGTTAAACTACATCAAGTAGTACATTGATACAATTTTGACCAAATTTTATTTTATTTTCCATAAATTGGGTCATCCTTTTTGACCCAATTTGGGTGAATTTTGGCCCAACTATCTTTACAGAATTTACTCTAAAACAACAAAAATACATTTAGAAAGCTTGCTCAAACCTACCCAAATAGTGGATACTTCATTTTGTGACCCTGTTTGGGTTATTATTGTCCCAATTTGGGTTCTTTTTAACCCAACGACATTTTAGAGTGTTTATCATGTGTAGGTAAAGTAAGACAATTCCACCTGTGCTCTCCACAGGTCAAACTAAATCAAGTAGTGGCTTGATCCAATGTTGACAACAACAAAAAAATGCTTTTGTTTTTCGAAACTTGGATCAAAAAATCTCAATTGGGTTATTTTTTCCACAAACTATCATTTCAGTATTTATTGTAAAATAACAGTTCACTTAGAAAGCTTGCTCAAATCGACCCAAATAGTAAATATCTCCCTTTTTGACCCTGTTTGAATTATTAGTCCCAATTTGGGTTATTCTTGACCCAACAGTGTACATCATGTGCAGGTAAAGTAAGACAATTTCACCTGTGCTCTCCACAGGTCAAACAAAATCAAGTACTGGCTTCATCCAATTTTGACCCCCGAAAAATGTTTTTCTAAATTTGGGTCATCCTTTTTGACCCAATTTGGGTTATTTTTAGGCCAACTCTCTTCACAGTATTTACTCTAAAATAACAACAGAACATTTAGAAAGTTTGCTTAAATTGGCCCAAGTAGTGGATCCCTCCCTTTTTGACCCTATTTAGGTTATTTTTGTCACAATCTGCGTTGTTTTTGACCCAACACTTTTTAGAGTGTATATCATGTGCAGGAAAAGTTACACAATTTCACCTGTGCTCTCCACTGGTCAAACTAAGTAATGGTTTGATGCAATTTTGACCAAATTTAATTTAATTTTTCGAAAATTGTGTCATCTTTGACCCAATTTGGGTTATTTCTGTCCCAACTGTCTTAACAGTATTTACTCTAAAATAGCAACAGAACATTTGAATTGTTTTTCTTAAATTGACTCAAGTAGTGGATTCTTCCCTTTTTGACACAGTTTGGGTTATTTTTATCCGGCTTTTTTTTTTTTTTTTTTTACCCGTTTGTTAGAGTGTACATCATGTACAGGAAAAGTAAGACAATTTCACCTGTGCTCTCCACGCCAATTGCATTATCCGCCTGGGAAGTCTTCACAATCAGTGTGAGACCGCTGTCTGTTAACACGTCCATCAATACGGCTCCAGGCTGCATGCACTACGCATCATTTCGACTGTCCCACCTGTTGAAGTGAGCCAGAGAGTGCGAGGGGGAGAGAGAGAGACAGGGGAAGCCATCATTAAAGTGTGAATGCAGTTGTTTCTAATGCATGATGACATTAACGCTAGTGTACTAGATTTCATTACAGCAAAGATCCGCGCGAGGCTTCGACAAGCACAAAGTTACAGTAATTGAGGGAAAACATGACAGAGACATCAAACGGGCCCTCGGGGTAGCAAACCATCTCTCTTTCTTCTCTGTATCACAGATTCCAGCCTAAGATTAATTTAAACTTTGCCAAGCAAGAAAGTACACGACTGAGATCACTATGGAAACTGCGCCAATCTTTCCTATTTTAAGCTTCATTTAACATTTATAGCGCAGTTGTTAACCTATGCCAACCTCACATAGGCAGCTCTGAGCATATTTGTTTATTGTAATTAGCCGACTGCCTCCCTCCCATGCGCCTCGGCGCCGAGGAAAACCAATGCGGCTCAAAGAGGGGAGATTAAAGAGATGTGGCTGAGGCGGTGACAGCACACTGTGAACACCGACTCGTTTACTGTTGCGACTTATGGGGACTGCGCCGGGGGAATGACTGAGTGTCTATGTGGCGCAGGAGAGGCAAAAGCATGCAGGTTGACACAAAACAGTTGCGCTAAAGGAGAGAGAAAGAAAAAAGACAGCGGTTGAAGTTTGTCAGCCAAGCGCATCGCACTGAAAATGGGTTGGATGGCACAAATGGCTTGTTTCACTTTGCTACGGTAGGGAATGCACGATTCCCACGTCGGTGTTGTAAAGGCGACATCCGACCACTAGGGGGCTGCAGGGATTGTGTTTTGCACATTTTGAAACGTTTTGTCTTATATGTCAAATATGTCAAGCCATTTACTTCCTGTTCAAGGTCACAGGTGATCTGGAGCCAGCTGAGGCAATGCGCATATACACATTGAATGCATTCTCTACCGTGGACGGCTTTTGACTTCAAAGACCCCTTTTAACTGGCCAGGCAGTGGAAAGTCATTTTTGTTTTATTTACCGCATGTTCCGCACTATGAGGCGCATTAGATTATGGGGCGCACCTTCAACGAATTACCAATTTTAAAAATGTTTTTATATATGAGACTCACCGCATTATAGGGCGCAAAGAATAGAAGCTAAAGTAGTGGCTAGGGTTGTGTTATGCATCCGCTAGATGGAGCTGCGCTAAAGGTAATGGCAACAAAACAATCAGATAAATCAGTCAAACGTTTCAATCAGAAATTAAGAATAAAGATCATTTGTGGGAAGTACTATCTGAAAAACGGTTGAAAATATCTTTCGATTATATTAAAAGACTGTTTGGATCAATTCCAATGCCAATTAAGAGTTTCAAAGAAAATAATGATGATTCAATTTCATCCATCCATCCATCTTCTATGGCCGTTTATCCCCACAGGGGTCGCAGGCTTGCTGGCGCCTACCTCAGCTGGCTTCGGGCAGTTGGCAGGGGACACCCTGAACTGGTTGCCAGCCAATCGCAGGGCACACAGAGACGAACGACCAATCACACCTAAGGACAATTTAGTATGTTCAATTCACCTGCCATGCATGTTTTTGGGGAGTGGGAGGAAGCCGGAGTGCCCGGAGAGAACCCACACAGGCTCGGGGGGAACATGCAACCTCCACACAGGAAGGCCTCTTCGTGCCTCTTCGTGCTCTTCACTGCGCCACCGAGCCGCCCGATTCAAATTCATATTGAACCTCATTTTTTAATCAAACTGCAAAAAAAAAACAAAAAAACCCTCAAATATATTGTTTTGTTGATTTAAAAAGAGTTTCTGGATGTATTGATAAAATGGGCTTTCCATTAAAAATGTGGTTAAGTTACTTCAAAATTGGAGCATATACAGCATTTTAAAAACATTTAAAACAGGGCGTTATAAAAAAAAAAAAAATCAATGTAAAAAATCCATTTATAACTAAAATGCAGAGGTAAAAATTTGAACCTCTACCTGTTTTGACAATCTATCCTAATTACCGGTCTCTTAGTGTGTTTTATTTAATGCTTTTTGTTACAAGTGTCTAGCTCAATGCCCATATTGGGTCCAAATTGACACTCAAGGGTTTAAATAAGATCATTATCTTTAAAATATTATGTCCCACCCTGAGGGAGTGTGAGGTGATGCCAGGGGGGGCGCAGATGACCGAAGGGAAAATGATTTGTTTTTGTCACAGGAAGTGTAATTGCAATAAAATAAGAATATTCCGGTTTTTTTGGATGCACTTAAGTTATTTTTTTCTGTTTTAGACTAAGCTGTAACCCGTATAAAAGCTATAATACATAAACAGTTATCGAAAGTGTATTTATTTTGCTTTTTATTTTGGTAATGTTAAAAAGAATACAGGTTTAGGTCTACTTATACAGTTTAGACAATAATAGACAATAATCGTATTTATCATCAGCACCTCAAGGGGGGCGGGGGGGGGGGGGGGGGTGTTCTATTTAGAAAAAAATGTTGACAGTAATTTAAAAGTTTAAAACTCCAGCACAGTCTTTGACAATGAGAGCGCCACTGCATCCCCAGGTGTTATACATGTGCAATTATACTTTAAACGGAAAAAGTAAAATCTGTTCCCCCTGGAATCGGGGGCCGCGCCCCACTTTTTGAGAGGTACTGTAATACTGTAACATATCAAGCTTCAACCGAACCCAAAGCGTACAGTGGTAAACTGAAAAGAACCGCTAATGCGGAATATTAATCTGCCGTCCATCTTGAAAGAAATATGATGACAGAGACTCGGGGCCCAGGAAATTAATATTTGATGATTTCGCCTTGCGCTTGTTGATAGTCTTTCCTAGCACCCCCACTTCTTCTCCCAGCTCCTCTCTGGAGGACTGGAGAAGCAGGATGACAAATGAGCCAGAGGAGGGGATCTAATAACATGATCTCCTCGCGGTGAGAAAAGGCTGTCTGGGAGATTAAGACAGACGGTCAACAATAAGAGAAAGGGAGTGCATGGCTGACTATAAACAGCTCGTCTCTTTCATCCTATTGCTTCCAGATTTCATTAGCTGCCCACTGACCTGAGAGCAAGGAAAGCTGGAGAAGCTACCTGAAGGGAACTCGGCTTACGATGGCGGGCTCGGTGCCTCACTGGGTGACTTCAACTCAGACGTCACATGTGCCCTTATATGTGCAGCTGCTACAACCACCTGAGCTATCATCACCCCATTGTAGCTAATATTCAATGGTATATAAGGAATTCAGCTAACTGTCTTGCTAGCTAACCAAAATAAGTCCAATCAAAGCTGTCTCACAGAGACGGAAATTCAGGTCCAGAAAGGAATAATCTGCCAGTTTGGTGCTACTCAACTGGCAGATAAACAAGCTCTCTTAACTATAGACTATGCGCTACTATGCTAGCCATGCAGTAGTGAAGCTAACTTTCTTGTGGCAAGAACCAAGCTATCTAGCTAGCTTTGTAGGGAATCTAGACACATTTTCTGCGAAATAACAACAACACTAACGAAGCTATCATGAGTAATATAGGAGATGAATAAAATACTTGACTAACTGCCGTTAGTTCAGAAAATCAGGTACAAACTTTGTTATCTAGCTTGTTACATAGAAACCAACAGTATCTACATGAGATGTTTACCATTCAGCTAAGAACCTAAGATGTAATATCGTGTTTTTTGTTTAAGGCATGGGAAACTTTCAATGTTGTTTTGTATTCATGTAGAATATTTCATCCTCAGTTGAAAAATAATGTTTGCTGCAGGTGGTTTTGTCAGAATTACCAGAGTGCGCTATAGAAAAGTTTTCATTTCCCAGCACAAGGTTAAAAGTAAGGTTCACTAATGAAAAAAACAAACAGCACAGCCCATTAAATAGAGGAATGGAAGACAACATTTTGCATTTCTGCAGTTGCAAGAAAGTTATCATTCTCTTTGCACCAATCAATAAAGGGCAACACTTTAGCGGTTTCGAGTTGAAGCTTGAATAATGCTGGAGGTAACAAAAAGGTATGTCGAGTTCAGGTGCTTATTTGTGATATAGTGACTAATTTTTAAAATGTTGCGTGCCTTTATTTTGTTTTTTATTTTTTTTACAGATGCTCATTGTCATTAGTGACAATCAGAAGACAATCCGGCAATAAAACAGATGATGCTCCTCTGGAGTTGACTAAAATACACTTAAAGATAGCACTATAAAATCTTTGTTTCAAAGTTTAAATGAAGTTCACTGAAAAAGTTCAAATTTTGTTTATAAAAATTTGATAACTAAATGATTCCTTGCTAGCTGTCAATTGAGACCTATTTTGAAAAATCCCAATTCGCAAAAAAATTAGGATAAATTTGGTTTGAAATTCCCGAAAATAAATATTCAACTGCTAATTGACTGAAATTGGTTTAAAAGTCAATAATCTGCTCGGTTCTAAGTAGGCTTCATTTTTGTCATTGGTTTGCACTCGGCAAGTCAGTTAGCTGTGTTGCTCTGTGTGCCATGTTTTAGGTGAATTTCTTTGAATTATTTATTTATTTTAGTTTATTATTATTATTTGAAAGTATCGAGCCTTTTTTATATACTGCTTGTTTAAAAAAAAAAAAGGGGGCAATAAATAGGCATGTTTGAATAATCGCGATTATTCAAATTTGTCCATAATCGTGCAGCCCTACTTTGATGTTAAGGTTAAAGAATTGGACAAATCACCGCAAAAGTTTTAAAAACAAATACAGATGGCTGTACTCTTAAAACACAAATAATATGTTTTGGGGATTGAATGAGTTAATCGTGCTTTTTTTTATTTTTCTTAAAAATGTATCCTTACATCACATGCACTAACCGTGCATGCAACAACCCTTTCAAGCAGTGGAAAGACAACAATTGCAAAGACTGGGAAAAAGTGAAGTCACACATTGGCCTATTAAAAATTGGCTGTGGCCACTGAGCAATGTGTGTCCGCAGTGGCATGGACACCACACTCAGCGGGACGGCTAGTCAGGCCACAGAGGTGCTGCCAGACATCAGAGTGTGGATTGGGGATGTGTCGTGATTGAGGCCCCCGTGCGTGTGTGTGTTCATGGCCGGTTGCATGTGTGCAACACAAAGCCCCAAGGCCAAGCATGCACCAGTATGCTCTGGCAGAGGCCGCCCATGCAATCACAAGGAGAAAAGAAAGCCAGAGAAAGGCAAAGGCAGCAAATTGCAACAGTTCACCCCCTACCGTACGCCTCAAACATTGTTGTTTATCCGCCATGCTATTCATGATTGTCGTGCATGCTTCACATATCAGGCGAGAATTTACCTCCGCTTAGCATCTCCATCAAGACGTGACCGAAGGCCGCTTTACTAATCATGATGGACTAACTGGAATACAGCGAGCATTTACTCTGAGCCGTAGGGCTAACAAGGGGAAAACCTCTGGGAGAATTCCACCATGCCTGCTTGTAGCAAAATCATTCTGTGATTTGTTTCCTCGCGGGGAGCGCCAACGCCGTCACTTGGCATGGGAATCATAAAGAAACTCGGTACAAAGGGAGGAAAGGAAAGTACGGATGCATGGGATAAAATTGGTGACTGGCAACCCATTCAAACAAATGCGCGCATTTTTTTCAGACGTATTTTGTAAGCTAAATGCTAAAAACATAGCATTTTTCCCATTATGTCACAAAGTCTTGACACATAATCGATGGCGTTATAGAAAACAAACTGCAAACACAATAATGAAACGGATGAAACGGATAATGAAATGGAAAATTATGCTGGAAATCACATATAGAACATATAGGAACTTGGTACAAAGAAAGGGAAGGAACGTTTGAATGTAAATAACCATATGTTAAAAAGTTACAGTCTTATTTTATTTTTGATAGTTGATGCTTGAGCTGTAACTTCCGGCTTTGTCTTAGACACTTTTTTTCTTCGGACCTTTGGTGTAGCGACATGGATTAAAGGCAGCTTGATTCTGGATTTGGCTTACAGCTTTTGAGTTTGCACATTTACAAGCAAGTCCCTCCGAACAGGCAAAACGTGTGTTGTAATGCATATTTCATTTCATGTATGCTTGTTTATAATCGGAACGATATTTTATTAAGTTTACATTTGTAAGCGTTTGAATATTATGATCTCAGCTCTTATGGTGAAGGTGATTACAGTGATCAAGGTGAAGGTAATCCAATAGAATGTATGGACAAAGTTGCTCATATATAAAAGAGGGAAAAATCATCAGTAAAAGCGCCAACCTTGGTCGTGGGCTCTGCTACAATGAAATGCGCAAATTTGTTCCGACATATTTGTAGGCTGAATGCTAAAAACATAGCATGGTTCCCAGTATGCCACATATTATTGACACATACCCCATGGCATAATGGAAAAAAATGCAAACATATTAAAACACACAAAATGCAACATTTCTTGGAGTTATAACTGATTAAAAGTTACTGTATGCTGGAAATAGCGTGCAGAACATATTAGAGGAAATGGGAATCATAAGGGAACTCGGTACAAAGAAAGGAAAGGATAAGTGTAGGTAAAATTTGTGACTGGCAAAAGCACACAAACGGATGTGCAAATTCGATGTATTCGGCAAAAGGCTAAAAACATAGCATTTTTCATATTATGCCACTGAGTATATTGACACTTCTGTACAGTAGCCCGTATCATTATGAAAAAAGAATGCAAACACAATAATAAAATACAAAAAACACAACGTTTCTTGGAATTATATTATATTATATCTTGGGATTACATATATTTTATATTAGGCTGGAAATCACATATGGAAAATATTATATGAAAAATGTCTAAAATCAAAAGAATCCGGTATAAAACAAATTATCTACCAAATAAACAATCATCATATAGTTCAACAGGGGTGCCCAAAATGTTTTTCCCCGAGATCAACTTTTCCACCCTGTCGCTCAGCATGCTCTGATGCACTGTATGTTATATGTTCTGAAAGAAAAAAAGTTTGTGCCCACAAAGTCAAAGAAAGAAAAGTAGGCTAGATTTTATGAAACACATTGCATCCTTTTTTTTTTTTTACAGTACCCCCTCATTTTGTTGTTTTGCTGCACAATTTAGGTGAATTTGACAAAAATGACATAAGTGGTTACATATATTATGGCTGTCCAATTAACACACATGTTGTGCGTTATTGAAAAGAAATGACTGTACTTTTAGAGGCATTTCTACATTGTATATGGAGCAACATACTATTGCGGTTATGGGGGCGGGTGCAAAAACAACACAAGACTGCGAGGCGATAAAGAGTGCGTGCGCGTGGATGCAAATCCAGAAAATATTGTTGTAAGGCTAAAATGACAAAGTATTGATGCTTTATTTTTTGACACGTCCGTCTGGAAGGGGTGGAGTTGGGCAAATCCTACTTTGTGGAATTCACTTATTGCGGTGGCTTTCCGGTTGCAATTATACACGGAAAAAAAAAGAGGGAACACTACATTTTTTAAAAAAAGAGACTAATGTATGAATGTCATTGAATTTATTCATTAAATATGTATTGCAGGGGTGTCAAAGTCATTATATGGTGGGCTACATAGTAGGTATACTTTCTGTCAAAGGGCCGGAATGACCCTGAAGTAAATTTTACGGAGAGAAAATGAGAAAAAATAGAAGGGAGGGATGTGAAGGAAGGAGAATAAAGGAGGGGAAGGAACGAGTGAAAAGGAGAGAAAAAAGGAAGGGAAGGATGTGAAGTAAGGAGATAAAAGACAAGAAAAGGAAAGAGAAAGGGGAGTGAGGAAGGTAGAAATAAAGGAGGAAGGAATCTGAAGGAAGAGGAAGAAAGGAAGACAGAAGAAGAGAAATGAAGAAAGGGGAACGATTGAAGAAAGGAGGGAGTAAGGAGGAAGCAGTGAAGGACAGAGACAAAAGGAGAGAAAAATGGAAGGAAAGAGAAAAGGAGGGAAAGAAGGGAAAAATAAAAGTGAAGGAAGAAAGGAGGAAGGAATGAAGGAAGGGCAAGAGGGGAGAGGGAGGGAGGGAGGAAGGAAGAAAGGAAGGAAGGTGTAAGAAGGGAAGGGAGGAAAGGGAGAACAATTGAAGGCAGGAGGGAGGAAAGGAAGGAGGGAGAGAAGAAAGGAGAAAAAAGGAAGGAAGAAATGTGAAGGAATGAGAGAAAAGGAGAGAACGAAGGAATGAAGAAATGGAAGGAAGGCAAGATTGAAGGAGAGAAAAGGAGACAAGTTTAGTGTTTAAGCCAGAAACTTGAAGTCAAATCAAATCATTCGCGGGCCATACAAAATGGCGGGCCGGATCTGGCCCCCGGGCCTTCAGTTTGACACCTGTAAATGTACTGGAAAATTCAGGTGTGCTGACACAGTGGCACCGCTTGTTATTGTTGACACAGTTTTCAAAGTCATGTTGGACACACGTAATTTACATCATACTACAAAAAAAATAATAATAATAAATAATAATTCAGTATCTTTATGTCTTTATGGAGCAGGCTCAGAATAGGAAACATAAATAGAGCAAAATGATAAAAACCATTTTGTTCCACTTGTCCTCCTCCGCTTCTTCAGCGCATGACGTGTTCATGTGCAACAACAAGATAAGAACATGTTTACTTGCTTTGCATGGAACCTATCTGCAGCACAATCTAATTCCTGCAAGCTTCTTCCTGGTTCACTGCATACTTCTCTGATTGGATCTTTTTTTTTTTCCCCCACCACAAGAACGACTGAAATAGAGGCCCGTGGTTAATTGCCGAAAAGTCTGAAACAAGATCTCACATTGGAGATTATATGCACCCCGTGTACAAAAGGTCCAATGTATCCGCAGAGGGAATGAGTCGAGCGCTGAGGATGAGACCCCCACCAGAGGAGCCCTCAAAGCACCACGGGGAACCAAATAGCCACCATCAAATTGGCTACTTGTCCTTTCAATGCAGGTTTACTATTTCAGGGAAGGTGCATTTACTGTCTGCAGAAAGCTTGCATAACCCGCGTCAGACATCTCATTGTTAGAATTTGAAGCTAGTAGAATAGCTTAGGAGGACACACATGGATCCATTTCAGACATGGACACTTTGAAACATATGGAGAAGTCAAGCACAGAAGTGCGGTGCTGACAATTGTGGGGTAACCATTATTTTAAAACTATTTGAACAGGGGTGTCAAACTAATTTTTATCGTGGGCCACACTGTAGTAATAGTTTCTGTGAGAGGGCCGGAATACATCTAAAAATAGTCTAAAAAAGTCAGTCATTGCTTAAATTTTAACGTACCCCTGAATTTCTGTAAAATCCTGAAAATTTAGGACTTAAAAATAGAAAAACGTGTCTAATAAACGCAATTTTCGCTTATTTACATCCTTACCTAGTTTTGAAATCAGAGGCTGGTAAAAACTGTTCAAAAGATAAATCTGGAACAGATTTTTTTTTTCTTTTTTAAGACAACCTGCAAGTTTAGCCAGAAACTTGAAATCAAATCAGCATTTGGCGGGCCACATACAATGATGTGGCGGGCCGGTTCTGGCCCCCGGGCATTGAGTTTAACACCTGTGCATTTGAAGATAACTGTTAAAAACATGGAAGTTTTCATTTTAAATATGGGTCACACAACGTGCGTGCTAAATGGCCTTTGCATATACAATAAAAGATTTTTTTTAAAATGGATCAATGCTTTTCAGTTAAATGCTAAAAACATAGCATTTTTCTCACAATGACACTGGGTATTGACTTGTGAATTCGCAAACATTTTTTTTTCAGCTATTGTCTAACATTTTACAAATACATTTGAAAAGATCAATGTCAAATTTATGAATAAGGAAATTTTCTGGTTTTGTTATTTTGTCTGGTCAACATTTTTTCCCATAATACCACAAGGTATGCACATGTGCAAGTCAAAACCACGCGGCATTTTGAAATAATATCCTATGTTTTTAGCAGTTAGCTTGAAAGTATATTTGAAGGTATTTGCAAATACCTTCAAAACTAAAAATGAGTATGAATTCTTGTTGGCTAAATGCTAAAAACGCTAACCCTAATGCCACGTTGCTAATTGACTTGTGAATGCATAAGTCAAAGCAAAGAGTTTTTTCAGCTTTTGGCCAATATTTTACGGGTCTGTTCATAAATTTTGCAAGTCAAATTATTGTATGAGGTTTTTTTTAATGTATTTTTTGGTTTTGTTATTATGTCTGTTCAACATTTTTTTCCCATAATGTCACGATGTATGCTCATGTGGAAGTGTATACCCTGTGGCATTTTGGAATAAAAAGTTATGTTTTTAGAATTTATCTTATGAGGACCTTTGAAGGTATTTGCAAATACATTAAAAAAATAAGCACGAATTCTTGTGTTCAACATTATTTCCCATAATGCCATGTGTCTGTGCATGTGCAAGTCAATACCCCAGGGCATTCTGGGATAAAATGTTATGTTTTGTAGCATTTAGCCTACAAGTACGGTTGAAGGTATACGCAAATACCAACCTAAAAATAAGCATGAATCCTTGCAGGGTATATGCTAAAAACATAGCATTTTTCATAATGCCACGAGATATAATGACTTGTGAATGCAAACGTTAAAAGTTTTTTTTTCACCTTTTGGCCAACATTATACAAAAATTTTCAAAATTATGTTTGTCAAATTTGTTAATAAGCTTTGTTTTGTTATTATGTCCATTCAAACTTTTTTCCCGTAAATGCCATGTTTCTATGCGCAGCATGTTCAAGTCAATTCCCTGTGTTATTTTGGAATAAAATGTTTTGTTTTTGGCATTTATCCTAAAAGTATATTTAAAGTTATCTGTAAATACATTCGAACCTAAAACTACAGTACAAAAGGCTGAATGCTAAAAACAATATGAAAAACCATAAAAAATGGTTTATTTTGAGTTGTCATGGTATTGGCCATTTGTTTCCTCCATAATTCTATCAGGTATGCGCAATCACTAGTAAAAAAAAAAATGCTACGTTTTTAGCATCAAGCCTACAAGAATGCATTTGAATGAATTTGCAAGTCAAAGAGTGTTTACTTCACATTGTCAGCTACAGGCTTCCGTAGCCAAGCGCTTTGTTCTCTCCACAGGAACAACTTGGACATATTTGCTATGCACTATCCCCATTGATGGAAATGGTAGCGAGGGATTAGACTCGGGTGGGAGATTAGTAGTAGTGGGTGCATGTGAAGTTGACTTTGCGCTCTAAGCCAGCCGGAGACACACGGCACATTTGTAACATGCTTGCTGAGTGTGAAAGCAGAGCAGAGAACACGTGAAGTTCATGCAAAGCCGCCTTCTTATTTGCTCGCCTCTCACTGTCGCAGCCTTGCCGGCGTTCTCCTCGTATTCTAATAGCTGCACTGCGGCGCTCTTCCTTTCAGATAGGAACATATCGTTCTCTTTGTGTTGCGCTCAGCAAAATCGGAATTGTTCTGTCGAAGGTCAATGGGCCTCCGTGCAAATAATACTAGTCAATGAGAAAGGTTCTTCTGGGGGGGGGATCACGCAGAGAGTAAATGTAACAGGTCAAAGCGTTTACATCAATGCATTCACGTTGCGTATAATGAAAAAAAAGCAAAGTGTGTGTCAAAGGTTACAGAAAAATTGTATTTTGGGTTGGAGATTTTCTTTTGATTGCTGTTGGCTATTTAATGTTTACGATTAAGAAAAAGTCTTCCTAAAATAACCCTTCATCAGATTCGTACCATTTTGAAATACAACTATATTCTTAAAAAGATTCAACCAATCAACATTTTTGAAGTTTAAAAGCAAATAAGAGAGCATTTTTTTAGTGGTTAGGGTTAAATAAAGTGACAGCACTCTCATTTGTCTCATGGTTTGTAAAAAAGTGATCAGTATGAGCAGGAACTGTCGAAATGTCAGCATCAAAGAGTGCAGTCATTTCGGAGACAGACTACTCTCGCCAGCCAAAGTCGAGCACTGCTAGCTAGCGGCTAATTTATGCTAGAGGCTGTGCTAAATGCCAATGGAATTAAGTCATTTTTTGGTACCCTGACTTGGCCATTAAATGTGATTTCCAGAAAAGTTTGTATTGTTTGTATCGACTCGCAACGTGTGATTATCCTACAGCTATTGGATGTGGGGCATAAAGTCAACCATTGTCGCCACATGCTTTCCGATAACATCTTCAAAATAAAAGCTTGTATGTCCAAATTGAAGCGTTCATTTTCATACATTATTTAGCATTGTAAAATTTATTTTGAAGTCTCAACACAATTGGCAACGTGTTTCACTGTCAGGGCAGTAACAAAAAAAAAAAAAAAAAAAAAACAACAACAAAAAATAGATAGATAGATAGATAGATAGATAGATAGATAGATAGATAGATAGATAGATAGATAGATAGATAGATAGATAGATAAAAGAGAGAGAGAGAGAGCAATTGAAAAAGTCAGCACATACCGTATAGATATCAAAATAAATGCAAAGAAATAACTGAAATACCAGTGATGAATTTTTCAAGAGGACAGAGAAGTTTTCCGTTTTCTCTGTCGTCTCACTGAGTTGATCCAGCACGGTGCGTAGAGACACATGTGTCTCCACACATCACTCCGCGAGCATCAGCCGCCTTCTCTGCCGTTTGCTCCTGCGTGGGTAGCCAACAGTGGCTTCCATGAGCCTTTTGGTTTTGGAACCGCTATTTATTGCTCGTGCCCTTGAGTCAAAAAAGAAAAGCTACGACTGGTGGCGCTGTCTAAACAAAAAGCAGGAAGTTCCAGTCAATCTTGAAGAAGAACAACAGCATGAGGTGGCTTGACACACACACCAAAGATTGTTTCGGCTTTTCAAGGCAATATGGTTACATAATCTAAAATGCCTGCCAGTCAGTCCGTGGGTACAGAGACGTCGCCAGTCGCACTCACATTCACACGGATGAAGGGTATTCAATGAATCGTTCTAGCATGGGTGTTTCCGGAATAAAATAGCGAACTCTTCCTAAATCCAGTTTATACATGCCCAACTCATATACAGACGCGCTACATCGATGAATTTGTTCACGAGTCATAAAGTCAACTGAAAATCGGGCAGGAAAAGATTATCCAGTTGACCGTTGTCACTATACCAGCCAGTGGTGAGCAACCTGCGGCTCCGGATCCACAAGCGGTGAAGTTTGCGTGCAATGAAGTTTGCGTGATTGTGTGAAAGGGCAACACCTACAGTACAGTACGTGTTCGGTCTGACAGGACACCAAACATGACGCAAGACAGCCAATTGGTTTTGTGAAGGTAAAAATAGGGAAACAGAAATATAGCACAACCTTCCGAATTAAAAACACACATTTTTAAAGTAAGGTATAACTGAACGTTAAATAGAAGAAAGCCTCTGCATGTGAAAGAGGGTGGACTCAAACGTTGGGTCAGTCTGCTAGTTCTTTTATTGAAACCAAGGAGGTAACAACGTAGGCAAACACAAACACCGCTGAAAGCTAAATGACAAAGAGAGAACGTGAACAGGAAATACAGAGCGGCCTTTCAGATTAAAAGTAGATATTTCAAAATAAGGTATCACAGGTAAGTAAATAATACAAACTGGATCGCTTGAGGAATTTTAACACTGAATAAATCTCATCTAAATGCCCCTGTTTGTGGATTAAGACGTTGGTTCGGTCTGCTTTCTTCTTTTAATGAAACGATGTGGTACAACCTTGGTTAACAATATGAAAAATTAATAAGTAATAAAAGTGTAGTAATCTGGTTTTATAAGACGTATTTAGGTGTTCCTAATGGTACGTTCGCTGCTGGTTATACTGTTTAGGTTTAATAAAATGAAAAACACAATCATGATAACAGCAAATATAAAGAGTTGCATTTTGAAAACACATCGCTCTCATCTCAGTCAGAGAAAAACATTTTCCTATTTTTGCATCTGCCACCTCTCCCTACATGACGTTATCCGATTCCAAACTGTGTGCCATGAAGTCAGACAAATCTCACTCATTTTGCCAGTAATAAAAAGGCAACTTAATTCAGTTGTGTACTGTGCACGTTTCCGATTCTGTCCGTCTCCACAAGCGGTTGATACGTCCGATTAAACACCCTCACTTAAAATCTCTGACATGGTCGTGGTGATGGAAACGATGTGGCACCCGCTCATGATAATCATCGTCAATCAGAGGCTGCTGAGGAGCCCGGGAAGCAACTGATATGCACGGATACACAGTGGATCAAGATTAAATACAAAAAGAGAGCGAGAGAGAGAATATTTATCAGGACCTCATGTAACCTGCGGTGAAAACAAACACTTTACCATTTATTTGAGCTAAGACGAAATCATTTTAAAAAAGCATTCGGTTGATTGTTTATATAACTCATTCGCTGCCACCACAGTAAAGGTTGATTTTGGACATCTATGGCAGTGTAGTGATTCTTAATCTTTTTGATGTACCCCTGTGAAATAACTTTTTAGCCAAGTACCCCTTAACCAGTGCAAAGCATTTTTGTGTGAAAAAAGACTTAAAGCATGCCATCAGTGTCTGATTTAAACCCATAATACCCCAAGCATTTCCCGCAAGGTCTCAATTATTGCACATTCTAAGAACGAAAGAGTTGTATCATAAATAATGCTTTAAGAACCATAATTATACCCCAGTGTTTATTATTTGTGGTTGTTTTGCCATGCGTGTAAAGGTAAAGTTTAGATTCAGCTCCTGCATTGTATTGTATTACATTGTGAAGTACCACTATAGACAAGCAACTACTACAAATAGTATTATTTGTGCTCTCTCTCTTTTTTTTTTTTTTTTTGCTGTTTAATTCTCACAGCCTTTAGTACTGCAGCAGACAGAAGGACACTGAGAGATAAGGAGTGGAGAGAAATAAGCAGAGGGAAGGTCAAGACTGAGCAGAGCGGCAAGCAATTACAATACATCACTGCACACTTTCATAGACTTCGACCGCTTGGGCTGAAACGAGTCCTCGAGTAATTTGAGTATCTGGGTTCACAAATAATCCTCAAGGCATTTCTTTCTTGCCCCGGATATTATTGTACAGAAAAAAATATGTCAAGCCAATCACAGCAACACAACAGTAACGGAAAACAATGAAAAATACCAGAAACAATGTGAGAGGGCTAATTTTAAAATAAACCATAATTTACCAAATTATATTTGAACATGACTGCCTTGGTGTGCTTTTATTTTGAAGTTTTACCGGCACTTGTTGCGCTTGACTGCCAATATGTCAACAAACAATGAATTTCCTGAATCAACCTCAATCACCATTTGAGATCGCTAATAAATAGTTAAATAAAATAGTTAATAAATAGTAGTTGCTGTTCCGACTGATCACTTTTCAACCAACCATGCTGACTCAAATGTGCTGTTTCGGCCAGAAAATCTGTCTCTTGTAACAAAATCTATAGAGAGATTTGTCTAAATTGTCATTTTTGTAATATGCTTTGAAGTACTGTTTAAGTTTAAGAATAAAAAAAGTGCCTTGATGTATTTGTCTATTTTGAGATTTCTACAAAAAGAACCTCCTTAAAGTCTCGACTTTCATTGCCCAGCAGCCAAAAGGTTCATATTGGAATTGAAATGTATGAAAAAAAGGGATTAGTTGATGATGTGTGCCATTGAAAGATGAATGTGCCAAAACTTTGTCAATTTTAGAGTTACGCCCATGCAATATATATCAGTTTAAAGAGGGTTAACTGTAGAATTAGTATACGTCAATAACTCAATTTTCATTTTTACACACATAAGCCTGATTTTGTGAAAACCCATCACATACACTTTTATCCGAGTACTCAAAATTTAAATTTTGTGTAGGATATCCGAATACCGAAAATACACGACAGCTGCTTCCTATAACCAGTGTTGGGAGTAATGCATTGCAAAAGTAATTTAATTACTGTGGTGCATTGCTTTTTGCTGTAACACGGTAGTATAATGCAATACACACTTAAAAATAGTAATATTTTACTCAGAACAAATGAGAGAAACACAATGCATTTATAACCTGAAAGTGGTGTTGTTTTTTCCAGTTATGTTGGTGAAAGTACCATATTTTCCGCACTATAACGCGCACCAGATTATAAAGCGCACCGTCAATATATTGTTAAAAAGGTTTTCATAAAAAGGCACACCGCATTATAAGGCGCACAGAATAGAAGATACAGTAGTGGCTGGGGTTGCGTTAAGCATCCACTAGGTGGGGCTACGCTAAAGGGAATGTCAACAAAATAATCAGATAAGTCAGTCAAAGACATTATGATTGTGATAATGATTAAGACAATCTGAAATTAAGAATGAAGATCATATGTGGAAAGTACTATCTGAAGAATTATATTTAAAGACTGTTTGGATCAATGCCAAGACGAATCAAGAGTTTAAAAGAATAAGATTCAATTAAATCTTAATCTTAAATCTTTTTTAATCAAATTGCAACCAAAAACTCTAAAATATGTTGTTTTGTTGTTTTACAAACACTTTCTGGATTCATTTTATAAAATCGTATTTTCTTTTACAAAAACTTGTGTTTTTTGCACCTTGTCCCCTTATAAATTGCTTGAAAATTGGAGCATATATAGCACATACAAATTTCAAACTGTGTGTTATAAAATTTTAATTATAAAATATTACATTTATAACTTAAATACAGTGGTAAAAATGGAAGAATTTTTATGGTGATAAAGTTATTTTATGTGTTTTTTGTCCCCGAAAAATGAAAACTCAAGGCTTATGCGATGTATAAGGCACACCAGAGAAAATTTAATGCTTCTAGGTGTGCGCAAAATAAGGTAATAAAAAGGAATGCAATAGTAGTGTAATGCCTTACATTTCAAATACAGTAATATTGTAATGTAATTAATTATTTTAAAATGACAGTGATGAGTGATAGAAAATACGTTCCTGTTTTGAAGTAACTTGCCCAACACTGCCTATAACTCACATGCAGATTAACATCCAAAAAACAAGACTGTGGCCAAAGAAAAAGGGGAGATTACAGGACATGAAGTTAAAACAAGGGTGGAGGCCTGACGTTGAATGGCAGGTGGAAGAAGGGCAATAAGGCAAGGCGGGAGGCAAGGTGTTAAAAGTTGATTAGGTTGTTAAAGGTCACAGAGTCAGGCCTCATCAGCTGTCCCAGCGGAGCACAAGAACCAAGTCTGGGGGGCCTCCGCACTGCCGCTAATGAGACAAGGAGAGAAGGCAATCCGACTAACATATGGATATATCCGCCTCCCATGTACGGCCATCTTCTCATGGTACACCAGTCTACCTGATAATGTGATGACATTACGAAAGAACATCTCGCCTTGCCTCAAGTGGCGGGAACAAGAGTTGCACAAGAACACGCGGGGATGAAAGGTGTATGAACATGTGATGCGGGAAGCATCAGTGACATTTGAAATGTCGCTGGCTTGGGCTCTATGAGGCTCACCGTGTCAAAAGGGATGCGACTAATGATTGTTTTAATACTTGATTCATCTGTTCATTATTTCTCAATCAATGAATCTGAATAAAAAACATTTTTGTTTTACTGGAGAGGGCCAAAATCTGTCAATGTCAGGTTCACCTGTTAGACATTTGTGAGAAACTATACACAAAGGAGAAAAGGCTTTTTTTTTTCTTTCTTGCATGAGGAGAATGGAGAAGGACTGCACAAGTACAATTCTACTTCTCGCTGAAAAGCCTCTCCGCACCCACTCTTTTTATTTGTTCAAGAGGTCTCTGGGTACAAAAGTTCTTGCGGCCCTGAAGGATTGGCGGAGACATTTGGCAACAATGTAAACAAATGGTTTATGATGCAGTTTAGAGTCCGTGCTGTTATTTCCTTCCTCAGGAACAGGATGCGCGACTGGTTGGGTCAGGAGACCCCCATTGGTCACGATCCTGTCTCTTTCTTGCAGCTTTGAGACGTGTCAAGTCCTCATCTTCACAACAGAAAACGATAATCCTAATCTACCAACATACTGATCACATAACAAAAATAATGACTGCATCAACCATACTAAGGGATTGCATAACAAATATGGGATAACCTATATGTAATTATTCTAACAGTCATCAATATTGTGATGCATACCTCAAACTAAATGTGTGATGATATTGCTATTCCAAACATGAGCACAATGCAGATGCCCCTCTACGTACGTATAGTCAATTTACGAACATTCGAATGTATGAACCGAGTTGCCTCTTAAGTCCAATTTTTGTATTTAGCGCGTTTTCTGTGATACCAACGTCGTAAATAAACCTTCTGAAGAATTTTTCTCAGCTGATAGTGTAGTACAGGGCTGTCCAACCAACCTCAGCTCTTTTGCTAGACACTTTTAGATAGACACATTATCCGGAACATATTTTTATTGACTTGCTACTGTTATTTATTTTTTTATTTATTTTTAACTAACAACTTTCGAACTTATTTAGCAAACGGACAGATGTCCCAAACATTAGTTGCAGATATTATATTATTATTTATTTATTTTTAAACTAACAACTTTTGAAGAAATTCAGCTAACCAACACCTGTCCGGAACGTAATTTCATTGACGGCAGGTATTATTTAGTAATGGGGACTTCACATCAGGTTGATTATATGAGAGAGAATTTATTGTGAAAGATTTCTGGTTGATTAAAGTGCTTTTTTTTGGCTGACTTTTTTTTCATTTATTTATTTTTTAACTAACAACCTTCCAATAAATTCAGCTAACGAAACATAATTTTATGGACTGCAGGTATTATTTGGTGATCAAGACTTTACATGGGGTTGATAATATTTTTTAAAATTTATCGTGAATAATTTCTGGTTGATTACAGGGCATTTTTTACGGCTGACATTTTTTGTATACTAACCACCTTTGAACAAATTCAGCTAACGAACAGCTGTTGAGAACATTTATTTAAATGACTGCAGGTATTATTTGGTGATCAAGACTTTACATGGGGTTGATAATATTTTTTAAAATTTATCGTGAATAATTTCTGGTTGATTACAGGGCATTTTTTACGGCTGACATTTTTTGTATACTAACCACCTTTGAACAAATTCAGCTAACGAACAGCTGTCCAGAACATTTATTTAATTGACTGCAGGTATTATTCGGTGATCAAGACTTTACGTGGGGCTGATAATATTATCAAGAATTTATTGTGAATGATTTCTGGTTGATTACAGTGCATTTTTTCCGGCTGACATTTTTTGTATATTAACCACCTTTGACCAAATTTAGCTAACGAACAGCTGTCCAGAACATTTATTTTATAGACTGCAGGTATTATTCGGTCATCAAGAATTCACATCGGGCTGATTACGTGATTGATAATTTATCGTGAACAATTTGTGGTTGATTACAGTACTTTTGTTTTGGGCTGATTTCTTCTTTTTCTTTTTTTTTTTAATAACCAAGCTGTGAAGAAATTTAGCTAATGGCTAACAGCTATATTATTTGGCGATGGGGACTTCACCTTGAGCTGATTTCATGACAGAGAATTTATCGTGAAATATATCTGGTTGACGACAGTGCTTTTTTTCATGTGTTTTTATAATGTGGGTCAACTATACAGTATGTGCATTTTTGCTATCCGTTGTCTAGCCCCAAGAATAGTGGGGTTTTGCGCTACATTATCTATAGTTAATAAATAGGAATCAATCAATATTAAATGATACTTTTAGAATCAATTACATAAGAATAATATGTAAAATTTCCAGACAGTTTTTGCAAATACCATGAGCTCCTTCTAGCGTTATAACAATCTTGTATTTTTAGGAAGTCCACCTACACACACATAACACACACACACACACACACACACACTCGTATTCAGGACACACAATTTAAGACCACAGGATTCCAACACTAGCTTTTAAAAAGACGTTAATATATGATTAACTGCTTATAAATACAAAAGATGCATCTTCCTTTCAGAAGCAGAGCAAAAGTAATAATGGCCTTCCTCTTTCCAACTCAGCCAGCGTATCGCGCAATCCATATTATCTGTACTGCAAAGCATTGAGCCATCTGCGAGGCAATTATCATATTTCCAACAGCTGCATTTATTGGAGCTACACCTTGTTTGCTTTGCGGCATCTAAATCAGGCCGGAGAGATCGGGGACCATTATGTCACTAATAACGCTGAAATCATGTCCTGCAGGTTGGCATGACAAACCCAGGCGCTCCGTCAATGTCTGCTTCTTTCAAAATGTATTATGGGTTGTCGTGATCAATATTTTTTTTACTGCCGCCGCTTTGTTCTACGCCTCACACTTAAACCGCGCAGTAATTGACATTTATGCAATTTTCAGGGTCACTACCTTTCTTTTCCTTGCGAGTGATTATTCGTGTGGAAGTGCATGCGTATTCTGCAGCAGATGGATCGGGACGGTGATGGAATTTGGAGGGTTTTGCCTTTTGGCTCTAACACTTTAGGGATCAAATTCAAGCAGTCAAAATGTGATTGGAGTGTAGATCCGGAACCAATGTATCTGATATCATGTTCTATTAACATTAGGGCTGCTACTAACAATTATTTTAATTCTCCATTAATCTATCGAGTGGGGCTGAAACTACTCGAGTAATTCGGGTACCGTGAGCCAAAAAACTGCTTGAGGCATTTTTTAAATTGCCCCAGATATCTGCTTATTAAGGTACACTAGAGCTGCCACTATCTATTCTCTGAGTCGATTATTCTATTGAATATCCGTCGATTAATCGAATAAATCAAACATGCATCAGGGGTGTCAAACATTTTTACCGTGGGCCATATTGTAGTTATAGTTTCTGTCAGAGGGCTGAAATAACAGTAAAGTCAAATACATTTTCAAAAAAAAACAAAAAAAAATGTGTTGTTTTTTTCTCCCAAAATTTAAAAAAACTGAAGACAACTTGCAAATTTGGTATTTTAGCCAGGACTTTGAAGTCAAATCAGCATTTTGCGGGATACATAAAATGATGTGGCGGGCCGGATCTGGCCCCCGGGTCTTGAGTTTGACACCTGTACATTAGAGTATATCGCAAAACTATTTTTTTCCTCGTTTATAGTTTATTTACTAATTCTTATTTTATAACTTAATGCCAAATAGGTTAATCGATTATTTTGGACAGCGTACATGTAATACACAAAAATTGTTAAAACTCTGCATGACAGTAAGAAAAATACCGACCAAAATGTACGAGGAGAGATCTGTTTAAAATCAAATGTTTGGTATTTGTTCTGTTGATTTTTCACTTAAAGCAGGGATGTCAAACTCATTTTAGATTCCAGTTCACATGGATGAAAATCTATTCTCAAGTGGGTGGGACCAATAAACTCATGGCATATATTTTTATAACTTTAAAATAACTACTCTAAATTTCTTATTATTTTTTTAATACTGTCCAAAATAAAGCAAGTACAACATCACTATTAATCATAAAACATTTTTATACTTTACAAAATCATCTCGCGGGCTGGATTAAATCCATTTGCGATCCAGAATCAGCCCACAGGCCGTATGTTTGACACGGCTGCCTTAAAGCCACTGTAACCTAGGCATCATATGATGTTAAATATTTCAGATTATTTTTTACTTTTGTTAACATTGACGTTTTTTTCATTTTTTTTGCCACATAAAACAAACCTTCTAACACAAATCAAGTAAAGTTGCTTGCAGTTTGGGGCTTTAATTTGCGACGAAATGTTTACATTCGAGTATCACAAAATGTGTTTAATTTAAAAAGCGAGTCTCTTTGTCCGAAACCCTGCGGAAAATAGAAATGTCGTACATTTTTAAACCTTTTAAATTCCACCTGAAAGTCACATACTGACTGCTTAATTTCAATCCGCCGATGCATAAACACAAAAATAACCGTAATTGCCTTTCTGACAATATGAGCTGCTCGTGAATGAGCACACGCTTATTTCATCTTTTTTTTTTTCTTTTCTGGTGTGCGCATGATGGTGTGATGCGGAATTGAGGTCCCTCATAATAAAACGCCCTTTCAGATGAGCTGGATCACAGGCTAAGGCCATCAGATGCGATGGCAACCACGGCTGAGCCGGGTGCGGTGTAATAGCCAATCACAGATAAGAAAACATCTTCTAACACATCTTGCTCCACACTTGTACTGTAGCCATTTTAATTCCGAGCGGTGCATGCTCTACAAGATCCGACCTGCCTTTGGTGGAGCTGGAGTGTGAAAATACAAAAAAAAAAAAAAAAAACTAAAATGACACTCAATATCACAGTTGGCAACATCTGCCATCAATTGCTAATCAATAGCAGTGCTTCAACGGGGTCAATATGTTTCCCAGCAGATAGTCTATCTTATTGTCCCCACTATTACATCCCCCATTTCGATATGCTGCCCCACATCGCTCCACTGATGTGTATCAGTCATCATCCCCAGAGTCCTATCACTCAATGACTGGTGGTTGGTGAGGGCGAATACATCCGACCTATGACCTTTGCCCCGTCAGCCCTGATGACCCCTGCGTGCCCCTTAGTTAATGAGGTGGGATGTTTACCAAACAACTGCACCGATAGACTTGAAAAGCATCTGAACGGTAAACTCAAAAGTATGCAGCGCTACGTACGAAATTATTTCGGAAATCATTTCATGAAGTTTTCGTAATCAAAGGTGCTTTTTACATGTAAATAAGATAATCAGTTCATTCCTAAACCCTTGAAATCCCTTGAAACCCTTGAAAACTTTGACTGTCTCACGATTCGATCCGATTGCGGTTTCGGGGTGCCAGGCACTTTGATGCCCGCGGGATTTTTTCTGTTTAGGGCAGAGGTCTCAAACTTGTTTTAGGTTGAGGGCCTTTTGGCAGGAAATCTACTCCCAAGTGGGCCGGACTTATAAAATCTTGGTATATATTTATATGATTTTAAAACTACAACTTCAAATTTATTAGTATTTTATATTACTGCCAACAAACAGAAAAAGCACAACATCGCAATTAATCATAAACATTAACATTACTAACAATCATGAAACATTTCCAGTTTTACCTTTATTAAAAAATGTAACATACTACCGTATTTTCCGAACTATAAGGCGCACTGGACTACAAGGCGCACCTTCAATGAGTGGCCTATTTTTAAAAGTTTTTAAATGTAAAATTTCATATGTAAATTACATTGGTGGCTGGGTCTCCATTTGCATTCTGTTATGTATCCACTAGATGAAGTTGCGCTCAAAGGAATTTCAACTCAATGATCAGATAAGTCACTCAGACTTTATTAATAGAATATAAGCATTCTCACAGCTGTGTTGACTCCAAAAATAAATAACAGTTTTATTTTTATTTTTTTTTTAGTAATGTCAGTGAGGTGGTGTATTCAAATTTATGGCTGTTATGTGCGCATGGAAACAAAGCTACAGTGGTGGCATTTATGTACTCTATTATATATTCACTAGATGGAGCTGCACTCAAGGGAATGTCAACTCACTAAACAAAGAAGTCAGCAGTTTATACAGTAAGCACATAATATGATCCATATATAAGGCGACCTAGATTATATGGCGCACCGTCAGCTTTTTTTTTTTTTTTTTAAGGTTTTTATCTTATTGTGCGGAAAATACAGTACACAAAATCATCTTGCGGGCCGAATTAAATTCATTTGCGGGCCAGAATCGGCCCGCGTGGCTTATGTTGGACAAACATTTAACTTGAATAAATGCTGTAAAAAGAAAGTGAGTAAAAGTTGTTGAAAGTTTTTTTTTTTTTTAATATTGCTTTTTCGTTTGTCCTTGTGTGTTTTAGATATAACTAATACAATTTTTATAGATAATAATTTATTTATGGTTTTTGTGGAAAATGGGGGGAATATAATTGAGAAGGTCTATATAAATACATCTGACTTTGTGAATAGCTGTTTGTCTGGCGACCAATCAAGGGTGTACCCCGGCTCTCGCCCCAAAGTCAGCCGAGATAATCTCCAGCTCACCTGTGACCCTTGCGAGGATAAGCCGATAAACTGTCGCCACGTACATACATCACTACACATGAGAGCACACGGAAGCTAGTAATTAATGAAATGACCTCTGAACGCTGCACAAAGCCTCTATCATCACACAAACACACACACTAGAGAAGCATAGCTGTGCATAGATGCATGAACCTGCCAATTATTCCGCACCTTACTGGAACCTCACTCCATCTGAGGTGTGATTGGAATAACAACCATCCTCCAAAGCGTGCCATCCTCCATTCCCTGCAGGGTATCATTGAAGCTGCGGGGAAAAAGGGAAGGGAGCGTGACAAGGTAAGGAAGAGGAGATGTACACACAGGTGCCATTAAAGCCTTGGAGAGGGGGTTGGGATGGATCTATGGGACGGCAACAGAAGATGAGCTTTCCACATGTGTTACTTTGGAACCGTGGAACAAACAATATGGAGTAAACTCATTTGAGCGTGTTTGCAACTATATTCTGTCTTCTTTTAAGGTTTTTGGATGCAATTTGATGAAAAAATGGAAGTTTAATATTTAATTGAATCATAATTATATTCTTTTACTTCTTGATTTGTCTTGGCACTGATCTAAAATGTCTTTTAATATAATCAAGGGGTATTTTTCCCCCATTCTTCAGATGGTACTTTCCAAAAATTATCTTTGTTCTTAATTTCTGATAGATAAATTTGACTGACTTATGTGATTGTTTTGTCGACATTCCCTTGACGCAGCTCCATCTAGTGGATGCATAACGTAACCCCAGCCACTACAGTAGCTTCTATTCTATGTGCCTTATAGGGCTGCAAAATTAATCAAATTTTAATTTAGCTGATCCTCATCTATTTACAAGTCATCTATAAAAAGTCAACATTACGCGTCAAATCGAGCAATAGCCAATAGCAGACCAGCATCTCTGTCATGTGATGGCAACAGAAAATAAGTGCAATTACCTAAAAACGCCTGCAGATGGAGACAAAACAGCATAAATACAGCCAACCCCCAAGGGTCATGACAGATGTTTTTATCGCAAAGCCGGGAAAATACCGGGAAGAGGGTACGAAAAAACTCAGTATTCCACATCGCAACATGAAAAAAACATAAGCCAGGGACGCTGTAACATGGGGTGTTACAGCATCCCTGGCTTATGTTTTTTCATGTTGTGATGTGTAATACTCAGTTTTTTTGTATATACTGATATATGCAGTGCTAGCTGTCAATTGAGACCCATTTCGAAAAATTTGATTGGCAAAAAAATTGGAATATTTTCGATTTGAAAGGAAACTTGATGAATAATTGTGATTAATAATCGTGATTTCATTCTTGACCAACATAATCGTGATTTTGGCCGTAATCATGCAGCCTTAGCACCTTATAATGCGGTGCGCCTTATACATGAAACCGGTTTTTAAATAAGCCATTCATTGAAGGTGCGCCTTATAATCTAGTGCGCCTTATAGTGTGGAAAAACGCTATTAGAACACAATATTAACCATTTTATGGCGGTTTCTGCTCACACGGAGGCCCAAAAAGGCAAAGAAGAGGTTAAAATTGAGCAAAAAGCCGAGGATTAGGTGAGGAAGGCTCGAAGGGGGAAGAAGTCAAAGCCGGGGCTCCCTGGCAGCGATCCGAGGGAGAGGCGCTGTGAGAGTGAGTGCCGTCTGAGTGACACTGGCTCTCATAGCTACGCCCCCTCTGGGGAAATAACCCTCTTAATCCAGCATGCTCTTTCAGATAGACAAGATCCCCCTTCTTCTCACAGCGAGGATATGAAACGCTCCCCCTTGCGATTCAAATACCTGGGATAAGGGCTGGAAATCTAATTGACGACAACGTGACGCGGAGAAGCTCAGGAAAGACATCAATGTCTCCGGGGCCGCCTCGAAACTATTGGTCGGTGACATCAGAAGTGACCCGCCATTGGCTCGCTTGTTGGGTGGGGGGCGGCTAATATTAAACGACACAGGACTGCGTTGTTCAACAGTGGTGCTTAATCGCCATAAACGTGACCCTAATTATTGTTAAATTCCGTCTTTCATGAGGACACATAATGTGACAAAACGCTTGGAGACGGAGTTAATTAACAGTCGACATTGCTGACCGAAGCGAGGAATCAATAAAGTCAAGGCGGGCCCGGTCGCAGCAGGCCGAGCAATAAGATCCCCCGACCGCAAAGACTTTTCAGCGCGAGCCCAGGGAGGTCTTTTTCTCGCCATACAGGGAAATCACTCCACAGTCGGGCTGCTCGGTACACAGAGTGCACCGAAGAGCACAAATGCGCACATACACACGCACAAATACGCAGTGTGATATTATATTAGCATTACAAAGGCTTTCCCACCATCTGTGTCATGCGGTGTTTCCAAGCTGTGAGCGCTGATGTTTCCATAGGCGCTCGCGATGACTTGAAATGACAAATGTATTTATTAGTGACTCTCTGACTTTCACTTGCGGTCACACACTCAAAACCCTCTCGGCTATTTTAAGATGTTCATTTTTGTGCGATGGCGCCTTTCGTTCTGCGATCGAGCTGGTGACACAAGCCGTGTATGATGGTGGTTCTCAAATGGGGGTACGGGTGTAATGGACGTCCATGAGATTTTGTGTCCCTGCACAGCACACTTTTTTTTTTTTTTTTTTGGGGGGGGGGGGGGGTTGATAGGCCATGAATGCAATGGAAAAGATGGTGCCAAATGTGGTAAGAAAGCCAGCCAACACTTCAAAATAAACCTTATCACACCAGATAATGTATGGACACGCTTTTATTTTGAAGTTCATCCCGAAAGCATGTGACAATAACAGTGATTTGGCTTTCCACTGTACAAACTGTTCCTCCCTCCTGAAGTAAGTCAGGAGGCGCGACTCATAATGTAAACAATACAATGCTGCCATAAAATCAACTTCATTCACCAATTTAGGGCACTATCAAACGACATAATTAATATTAGACGCACTTTTTTTTTTTTTTTTTCAAAAGTGATGGCCAAAAGTATGGGTGCGCCCTATTAAGTTTAAAATGAGATTTTTTTTTTTTTTTGGACACCATTTGACGAAGACTGATCCCATGCATCTCATACTGGTCTCTCACATAAGCCATGTTATGACGCACAGATGTGCATTTTTGGATCGGCCCTATTCTTACTAACAGTTACCGTAATGTGACAAGCTAAGGGGTTAATTTAGCTCTGATGTACCTGAAAATCGAGACTGTAACAAGTCTCTCCTGTTTATGTTTACATTTGCACACTTAATTGTTCATTTTCTTGCCTTAATGCCCAATAAGAATACATCTTTAAAAGCTGGAAAATGTATTTTGAGCTTTGAATACTTTACATGACGAATTTTGCCAAAATGTCATCTTGTATCGTTCTCATGGACTCAAGTTTGTGGAAGGTCTCATCTTGTGGGATTTGTATCTCGTTTTAGGATTTGATCTAGATTTCTTTACAATTTTTTTGAACGTTGGAAACTAGTGTTTTATCATTGTCTGTTTCTTCTTTATTTATTGTTCAAGCCAGGCCTTCTCAAATAGTGGGGCGGGTCAGCCTGGGCAGAGGTGATGCCAGTGAGGAATCAGATGACCCCATCGAGAAGGCTTTGTTTTTACTATGTGAAGTGTAATTGCAATAAAATAAGAATTTTCTTCATATTTTTTATTTCAGGCACTTCGATGCACTTGTTGCATGTTATTTTTTTCTGTTTTACACTAAGCTGTAACTCAAAAAAACACTGTAAAAAATAATTAAAAGTTGTTGAAAGTTGATTTATATTCCTTGTTTTCTTTTGTTAATATTCAAAGGATACAGGGTTAGGTATACTTATACAATTTTTATAGATAATAATCTTATTTATAGTCAGTGCATCAATTGGGGGAGGGGGGAGGGGTTCCCTTTCCTAAGAGGGGCTTTGCAAAATATAATTGGGAAGCACTGGTTTAACCCTTGTGCTGTATTTTGTCTAACCCTTTGATATTTACGTCAAAGGCATTGTACATCAAAAGGAACACATAAAAAAAAAAAACAGAAGGGAGCTGAAATTTCACCCAGATGGTCCCAACATGTCACAGTTCAGTCTTGGTTGGACCACATAGTTATCACACTACCAGAAGCAAGCCATATATTGGCTAAAATACTGCCAGAATGATGTGGAAGAAAATGACCCAAAAATGGTCAAAACACACGGGAAGGGTTTAATAAAAAAAGTTTAAAAAAAAAAGTGCATGGCTAATCCCCACTTCATTTTCTTAGCATTCACTATCAAGGTAGAAAAGAATTGCAATGTCTAGCCCACACTGATTCCCAAAATGTGCTGGTCTTGTGACCTTCTCTACGAGAGCCGCGTAGAAAAATCCTATAAAGAGCTATGTTCCGCTCAGTGAGAGCAGATCGAGCTCAGCGCTTTACTCGTCGGCCGACAGGAGCGAAAAGACTTGGCTGCTTCGCACAGCTCCCCTTGCCTTCACTGTAGCCTGTTGTCACTAGCCTCTGGTCCGTCGCCAGTCGCCTACTTGGCAGCGAGAGGTGCCGTACAAAGCAAATGGCAGAACTGGTAAATAATGCTGATAGACTGTGATACAGAGAGAAGCGGCTTCTTTATTCTACCATCCACTTTAGCGGGGCGAACGCCGCCGCCGTTTGTCTTAATCGCTTTGAAAAAGCGGGGAAGAATTGATCTACCTTGTGTTATCTCACGTGATGAGCAACAAATTGCTCCGAGGCGACGGTTGGCCGTGGTACAGCAGGAGCGGGTCATTTACAGCTCAAGTTGAATGGTAACAATCATGCAGAGGGAAAAAGGGGAAGGTGGAAATTGAGGTGAATCACTCATGTAAGCAGTGGTGGGTTTAATGGAAAAAATGGTGGGAGACAAAGTAATCAGGTAGGCACCATACTGGAATGCATTTGTTTTGCAAGTCCTTCCAAGGCAAAATCAGAAATATATAATTATAATACGTGAACTGCAAAAGAGTTGGAAATTTCCCCTTAATTTCCTTATAAAGTTTGGAAATGTATTTATATTATTAAAACTTAAACTAGCAAACAACAGCGACCAGGGTTGAGTTACAATTTGAGTACATTTTTAAACCCATTCACGTCACGTCCTCTGCATTAGCTACCTCAGCACTAAGCTAATAAAAGAAGAATTCTAAGGTCGAGTGCCTGAATTTGCAAACATCATGCTAGCACAACATCCAAAAAGCTAAGCCTTTGTCGTAACAAAGGTGCACAGCTCGGATGGTCTTCAATGACTGATTGCTTAAGAGTTTAATAGTGATAGTTGAATAGTCATTTGGAGGTGGACTTGCTGTTTATATTTTCTGTTGTTGATCTGCTGCATAGCTTGGGAGCATAAATTGATGGCCGACTTTTTTTTTCACACACAGGAAGTTCAGATACTCTTCACAATTCATAACCGAATTAATCACAGCAAGTTGTCCAGGTCCTGAAGGAGCAAAGCTGCCTGAGACCATCACAAAGCCACCAACATATTTATACATATGGATAGATAGATAGATAGATAGATAGATAGATAGATAGATAGATAGATAGATAGATAGATAGATAGATAGATAGATAGATAGATAGATAGATAGATAGATAGATAGATAGATAGATAGATAGATAGATAGATAGATAGATAGATAGATAGATTTCTATGGAAAATTTGCAGAATTATTGAAGATTATTGAAGATTTGACTTACTCCAACATATTGCAACCTTTTAGTCAGCAAGCAAACAGTATTTGAGAGCACCTGTCGGCACAGACGGCATCTTGACTTTCAGCCACATTCTTAACATAAGGCTCAGAACATCCACGCTTGCAGAGACAGCCCGGTGAGAACGAACGAGGTCTAGGGTTAGGGCACTTGTCAAAACTAATATCCACCTGTAGAAGACACGATTGGGAAGAGACAGCCAAACGGATGCGCATGGAGGAGAGGTACTAAAAATCACCTCTCCTAAAATGCCACGGGGGAGCAGGCTCACACTTCTTAAAGCATGATGAAAGGAATGGAATCCAGCACAGCTCCCTCTGTGCTGGTAATCAAACAAGGCCGCCACTGAAAGCGCAGTGTTCACTTTCAATTGGGAAAGTTGCTGCAGTCGAAGACAAGCGAAAGATGCAAGAGAGAAATGCATTTGGGTTGAACTCAGTGGGAGACGAAAAAAATGTTTTATAATGTCCTCCATTAGGCACAAACATGAGCTTGAAAACCTAATTGTTAACTTTAAACTTATAGTGCTTTTTTTTCCCCCATTGTTATTGGCTTCCAATTCATCTTCCTGCACTCCATCCAAATACGACTAAGCAAAACAAAATGATCTTAAATTCAATTGCAATAAATAAGTTCAATACAGGTCTTTCTATGTATTTTTCTTTAATCTATCGGTGTGGTCCAGTCCGGACTATTTGATACTGGACTAGTTGCAATTACCTCCACTCACCACGACTACGATGAATAAGAATATTTTATTTATTCATAAAAATTGTATAGCTAAAACTGGCAAAAGAAAAAAGATCAATCAAGTTTCAACAACTCTAACTACTTTTTTTTTTTTTTTTACTGTGTTTATACAGGTTAAAGGTTAGTCCAAATGAGAAAAAAAAAAAATAACCAACTGTATCATGGTGCCTGAGAGGGATCAGATTGGGTTAATCCTACCCAAAATTGGGTTAGCAAAACGAGTCCAAATTTGGATGTGGCCTAGCTTTAAAACTGAAGCTGATCTTTGTAACTTTTATTGTGTCTTCATCTATTTTGTTTTTAAATCCGTCACCCAAGAGCTAATTTGGCCCATTTGTAACCTAATTTGGGTTCATTTAGATCCTAGAGTTACAAATTTAAATATGTTGGTCTGTATTGCTAACCCACTCACTGGGTATCTTTGGATTTTGAACATATTGGGTTGTTCTTAACAAAGGCATGATTGTTTTGTTTTTTTTTGACTCAACAGATTAGGTTGAAAATTGGATTTACCTTGGATTTAGAGTGGAAGCTAGTCCTTATTTTTGACAGTTATTTGCGTTGAGTCCTAACCTCATTTGGGGTAAAATAACCCAAAAGTGGTGTTGGTCTGCTTTTTTAGCTCATTTGGGTTAATTTCGACCCTAGAGTTACAAATTGAAACGTGTTGGTTTGTATTCCAAACTCTGAGGATTTTGAACATATTGGGTTATTCTCACCAAAAAGAGTTTTTTTTTTTTTTTTTTTGACCCAATAGATTAGATTGGAGAGTGGCTTTTGCCTGGCATTAGAGCAGAAAATAGACCGCATTATTGACAGTTTTCTTTCTTTGTTGTGTCAAGCCTCTTTAGAGGTTAAATAACCCAAAATTGGGTTAAATTTGACCTTAGAGTTACAAATTAAAATATGATGGTTTGAATTCCTAACCCAGGCACTGGGTATTGGTGCATTTTTAACATATCGGGTTACTCTAACCCAAGGTAAGGTTAATGATTTTAGTCCAACAGATTAGGTTGAAGATTGGATTTGTCCTGACTTTAGAGTGGAAGCTAGTCCTAATTTTTGACTGTATTTTTGTGTTGTGTCTTACTCTGTTTCTGGGTTAAATAACTCCAAAAATGAGTTGGTCTATCCTGAAGCTAATATGGGTTCATTTTGACACAAAAGTTACAAATTTAAAACAGAAAGGTATGTATTCCTAACCCACTCACTGGGTATCTGTGGATTTGGAACATATTGGGTTCACCCAACAGATTAGATGGCAACATAAATAAACTTTCAATAACTGTTCACTGCTTTTTTACAGTTTTTAGTTACAGGTTAGTCTAAATCTGAAAAAAAAACAACATGCATCAAAACGCCTAAAATAAAAATTAAAAAAACGCTGCCTATTCTTATTTTATTGCAATTACACTTCACGTGGCAAAACTAAGGTCCCCCACTCCACCCCCCAAGGGGGCCCCGCCCCGCTATTTGAGGATTGGCTGAGACAGATACAGTATGCTACAGGTACCAACAGCCTTCTGTCTAATGTATGCACGTTATACCAGCGAGATATTACAGCTAATATAAATCGTGTGTCAAAACCCAGCATATTACAAATGTACCATTAAATCCAGTTGTAATTTGCAAAGGGGGATCCAAAGGAAACAATAAAGATTGAAAGGAGATGCATCCGCCAGTAGCAGCTATCAGACGCTGACAGCCACACCACGCAGATTGCAGATGATGACGCCGATACATCACGCGCACGATCACAACATGTCAATTCGGGAGATATCCTCGTTGCTACGAGCCGTCACCTCGCCGAGATGAATAAAATATCAAGCGTGAATCTCTTTCATGGCGTATGCAGTATCTGGGGTCAAATAAGATGTGCGGGCAGGCTTTTTCACTTGGACTGCGGCGAGAGCGGGAATGCGGTACGGCGGGCAAAGCCGAGAAGAAAGCGAGGAGTCCATTCGGTGCGCCGACACATGACACAGCTCATAAGCGCTCGCCGGTCTATGCAGACATCGCCTTCATATATATTTGAACACCACTTTCGTTTATTTATGCGCAAAGAGCTTGCTCCATCAAAACATACAGTAAATACACCAAGTAGTCGCTAGAATATTGTAAGGGGATCCGATAAAGGCAGAATATTCTGCTGAGAGGAAACCTTTTCATCGATATCCACTGCTATGGAAGTGGGGTTTTGGGAGATGCAATAAAAATACGGGTGAATAGATTCTGGTGGGTAAATATATTGGGTTTTTTTTGTTTTTTTTGTTTGTTTTTTTTAAATGCAATGATTCTACATGTTAAGTCGGGCTGGTTGAAATGCCCCAAAAATAAAACCTCCTTTTTAAGAAATCTTTCACTGCCATCAACAGCTGTAAAAGTCAAACAAATCTACTTTTACTAACCTGGCATCATTTGGTTATACAGTGGACCCCCGGACTACAGCGTTTCTAGTTTAGGGTTTTTTTCATGTCACGAAGTTGAATGCTACGTTTTTTTGCCGCTTTGTAACAGCATTTTTCCCACAACAATTACGAAACGACTGCGAGTCGCACCACGCTCATATGTCACGACGTGCGTCACTGCATACGTCACAAAGATGCTGGTCTGCTATTGGTCAGCGTCATGGCATGTTTAAGAAGCTGGTCTGCTATTGGTCGGCATCACTGTGTCATTAAGATGCCAATATGCTTAAGACTTGATCTTGTGTAAGTGCTAATGATTTTGTATTTATAATGCATTTTAGTTCTTAATTCAAACTTTAGTTGGTTAGCCATGGGTCCCAAGATTGCTAGTGATGTTAAAGGGAGAATTAAGGTGATTACTATTTAAACGAAGCTGGAGATAACGCGAAGAAGGTACGCACAGCGTTAAAATCGCTAGGGAATATGGCCGTAACTAGCTCAATTCACATCACTCCAAAGGTAATTAAAATGTAACTATTATTTTATATATTTTTTATTTATGATGTAATTTAATTATATACATGCATATTATATATAAGTAGTACTTACTATACTATGTTGTTACTTATTTTTGATATGTATATAAAATGTTGATTTGTTTGTTGAAATGTTTTTACCTGGGTTTTGCATGCATTAGATAATTCGTGTAGGTTTCTATTGCCCGCCATACGACGATCTCGCCTTCCCATCCCAACTCCTGAACAGATTAATTTCGTATGGCGGGGGTCCACTGTATTGTGCAAGTGGTCATGTTGTAGCTGGTCGCTGCATATTTTGGGAAAAAGTGCCACTCCCATGTCAGCAAGGAAGCAGATGATGGAAAATTTGCTTTGATTTCAATGAAAAGTGAACAGGCTGTGGTGGCTTTGACACAGTCGGAGTGTGATCTTTACACATGGGTGTATCTTCAAGGCCCTTTGGTGTGTTTGCACATGGGTGACAGTGCGAGAAAGTAAGTGGGTGTATTTGCTAGGCTCTATGTCTTTTTTGTAAGAGAGAGCCAGAGCGGCATTGACGCAGTGTCGATGGAGAGAAAGAGCATTGAAAGGAAGAGTGAAAGAGAAAGAACATGACGGTGAGTGGTGTGTGTGTGTGTGTGTGTGTATGTGTGTTGGGGGGGGTTCTGTGCCAGCCCAGGGGCTAAGTGAGATTACAGATGCACACACAATGTTCTGGAGCACGGGGCTGAATAACAGAGTGTTGCTGTTTCTCTGGAGCTGCTGTCTGCAGCTCGCTGTGTGCTCAATGCCCAGGGCAGCCATTCACAGACGCCCCCTTCACAGTCGCCGCCGCCGCAGCCCAAATAACAGAGTTCCTCCAACAGCAGGGCTCACTTGCACCAAAACAGCCCAGCATGCTTGCTCGGCATCTTTACCCTTGTGCAGTATTTTGGCCGTTTTTGGGTCGTTTTCTTCCATATCATTCTCACTGTATTTTATCCGATAGATGGCAGACTTCTGGTAGTGTGATAACTAAATGGCCGTACCATGTCGAAATTTGACATGTTGTCACCATCTGGGTGAAATTTCAGCTCCCTGCAGTCTTTCAATAATTTCCCTTTGATGTGAAATGCCTTTGATGTAAAGATCAAACAAAACACTAAACAAAACACTGAATTTGCAGTATTTTGACCATTTTTGGTTCATTTTCTTCCACATCATTTTAGTAGTATTTTAGCCAAGAGCTGGCATACTCCTGGTAGTGTGATAACTAAATGGTCGTACCATGTTGAAATTTGACATCTTGTCACCATCTGGGTGAAATGTCAGCTTCCTTTCTTCTTTCGATGCTTTCTTTTTCTTATATGAAATGGCTTTGCTGTAAAGATTAAACGATTGAACAAAACACTTGCATATGCATTATTTTGACCATTTTTGTCTAATTTTCTTCCACATTATTCTAGTTGTATTTTAGCCAAGAGATGGCAGATTCCTGATAGTGTGATAACTAAATGGCCGTACCATGTTGAAATTTCACAAATGTTGTCACTATCTGGGTGAAATTTCAGCTCCCATCTTCTTTCAAAGCTTTGATGTGAAATGCCTTTGATGTAAAGATCAAAGGATTGGACAAATACCGCATAAGGGTTATGCGCTACAAAAATATATACAGCATAGCACTTACTTTGCTCCAAATTTGCTTTTAGCATCCGTAAACTAACAGGATTAAAGCATCATTCATCACAAGTATCATGTAAACGTTGCACCTCATGTTAGTCAAATTAGAGTAGAAATAACCTGATTAACCTGGATTACCAATCAATTTTGCGAATTAACCTGGCTAGTCCTGAGATTCCTGATTCCGTAGGATGTTGTTAAGCGTTTCTTTCATACAAACATCAGCGTTGCTTTTAGCAGGTTTTGTAAAGAGAGCGAAACACACTGAATGATAAACAGCAGCAAGTACCCATTATTTTCTCTCTGCTAATTTGCTGCTCTTAACAAACAAGAGATTTTCTGCACACTGCAAGCAGCCCTAATGACACCAAAGCTCATCATTAAAGAATTATGCAGACAGAGGTTACGAGGGAACATGACTAGGAGCTGCATACAGTAGAAAACTTACATTGATCTTGCTTTTCTAATTAATTTGCTAAACGGCAAAGAGATCGGCTGTCGTTCATAATGTATTCGAGTCGGGGGGGGGGGGGGGGGTGAGGGTGGTGGCAGGCTGTCACGCAAACAAGGTTGTGTAAGTTTGGCTGCACTGTGCTGCAGAGCAAATAAAAAACAGGATAAAGAAGCAGCGGCATGAGCTTATTGTGCTACTAAAACCAGAAGTACGTCAAGCAATGGCGTATGAATATCACGAATATTGTTTCACGGCGCAATGCAGTTGGGTCCTTACAATAGGACATTTTAAAAATGTCATATACAGTATATATATATATATATATATATATATATGAACACTGCAGTGACACATAACACTAACGCCATGAACGCGTGTGATAGAATCACAGCTGAGTGTGCTCCATTGAGCAATTTTAATTGATCCTTGAAGAAAAAGGGCTAAAAACTTTGCACAACTTCTACATTGTTGTCTGCATTTTTCCAAATCACTTCCAGTTGATGCTTTCAGCTTTTACGGACACATCTTCACACATACACTGAAGCCTTTCTTTTGAATAGAACAGTTGGACGCTCCTGAGACTGATGTTTTAACAACATTTAAAAACTGCAATTTGTGTGATGGTCTGCGCATTCGCCAACTAGTGTGAGATTGCCTCTTCTGTAGCTTCTTGGAAGCAGTTATATTTTAACAGCGTTGTGCAGAGCACAAAAACAAACATAGCACTAAAAAAAGAAAGCAATTGGTTTTACTAAAATGTGGGTGTTTGTGTAATTGCGGGCATCGTTTTGAACAGCCGTAATTTTTAATTGTGTATTTTACAGGTACAAATGGAGAATCAGCAGTGAACCAATCGACTTCACTCGGATCAGCAATAATGGGAAATAGCAGCATTCTTTGCTTAGGGTGGAGCAACAGCTCATTGGTTTAATGTCCCTCAACACTGCAAGCTTGTAAAAATGGAGGCCACAGAATTAAATAGCGTGGGTGCGTTTAGTGCAGCTGTTTTTTTTTATCAGAAATAGACAACACTGAAACTGAAAAAGAAAACGTCTCTTCTATATAGGACCAAAAACTGGCCAAAATAATTCAGGATTATAGAGATTTTTTTGTTCTCATAATGATAGTAATACTACACATTGAAATTCTGTACACTTCCCAGAGCAGACTATTCCCTAATCGAGCAAATATTAAAGTAGGCAATAAAACAAAACAAAACAAGAAAAACATAAAGCTATCAATAAATTCACTAATAAATAAACAAATATGAATGAATAAAATATGAATATGAATGGAAATACAACATATATTTATATATATATATATATATATATATATATATATATATATATATATATATATATATATATATATATATTTTTTTTTTTTTTTCGATTTACCTATTTATTAATGCATTTACTGACACATTTGTTTTGCTTTTGATTTTATTTTATTAATTATTTGATTTGCATTTTTTTTAAATTTATTTATTTAATTTTTTTTGGGAGGGGGCAGTTAGTTTTCCCTCAATTCTTGTTGCTATTTGAATTGCTTCGAACAGGAAGAAAGATAAATTACAGTATATATCATCATCTTTTTCCCATAGGATTGGAAAAGCATCTGTCGAGTCAGGTTATGGTGACACGCTAACAAAACGCGAGGCTTGTTTATGCAGGTTGGCAAAAGATGATCAGCTTGGTCTCATGCATTGGAGGGAAGGTCCTTTTGAAAGCTGATACGTACACGGGTGTGCGTGTCAAACTGATAAAGGATGACAAACAAATAATTTATTCATATCGGTGCATTCTGGCTACGTTTGTGTTGTGAATCTGTAAATGTCAGCATTTTATCATTTTCACCCCACTTGCGCGGTATAGATTAATACTTAATTAGATAACGTAATCAATAAATCATGTAAATGAACATAGTCAAAGGTTTAGAAACATCTTTTAAATTAATGGTTGTTTGATTGTATACAGGTTTGTTTAGGGTTGTTTTGCACAAAAGAACCCCAAACCTGGGTCATTTTTTACAAGAGAAACTCAAAAACTGTGTTGCTTTGTATAGAACAACCCAAAAAGTTCGGTTGAATTGACCCAAATATTGGTCACTCCTTTTTTGACCCATAAGTGGGTTATTTTACAAAAAAAAACTGAAATTTGGGCTGTTATGTACAAGACATTCTCCCAAATTGGGTTGCTTTGAATAACTCAGAAAGTTTGATTAAATTGACCAAATAATTGGGTCATTCCTTTTTTGACCCATAATTGAGATATTATACACAAAACAACCCTAAACGTGAGTCGTTTTGTTCAAGACAACCTTAAAAATTGGGTTGCTTTGTATGGAACAACCCAGAAAGTTGGGTCATATTGACCCAAATATTGGGCCATTCCTCCTTTTTTTTTTTTTTTTACCCATAATTGTGTTATTTTACACAAAACAACCATAAACGCGGGTCGTTTTGTCCAAGACAACCTTAAAAATTGGGTTGCTTTGTATAGAACAACCCAGAAAGTTGGGTCATATTGACCCAAATATTGGGCCGTTCCTTTATTTTTACCCATAATTGTGTTATTTTACACAAAACAACCATAAACGCAGGTTGTTTTGCACAAGACGTTAAAAATTGGGTTGCTTTGTGTAGAACAACCCATAACCATTGGGTGATTCCTTTTTTTTATTACCCATAATTGTGTTACGTTGTGCTGTTTTGTATACAAGACAACCTCAAAAGGCCCTAAATTTTTTTCTGTGACCTAGAATGAAAGAGATGCATTCTGTTTCCGACCAGGAATTAGCCAACAAACACAAGTGAGGTGCTATTTTTTTCCTGTTTCCCTGGAGAGGCTCAAGTTCACTTCTTCTCACGTTGTTTGTGGTCTTCTTTTAGTTGTTAAAGATCGGCATGTAATATTATGCATACAATCCATGTTTGACTCGTTTCTGATATTCATATTTAAAACACTGAGCCTAAAATCTTTGGCCTGAACAACAGCGAGAGGTGTAAAACTCTTCATTGTCATTCAGGATCTTTGGCATGTAAGACACTAGATGAATATTTACATTTTTCACCATCTGCTCCACGGAGTTCTGTTCTAATAATCAAACAAGGGAGCCGGCTCCAAGACCCGCCTCCCGACGATGAATATTTATACCACGTGAAAAGCAGAATTGTGTCCACAGTAACATCACATGGACCTTGACTGTGTTTCAATTTAATGTTGTGGCGCAAAGTCAAGAAACCTTGACCTCAATCATCTGCGGTCCAAACATTAATATTAATGGTGGCATGTCAAGGCAATGAATGTTGGTTTAAGCGTGAATTAATTGCAAGAAGAACAACTCAAATAACATTAATGTCTTCGGGGATGTTCTAATAAAATATCACGAATGATAATCACCTTGAAATAGGGCTGGGCGATATGTCATAAAATCATCTCACCGTATAAATTGAATCCCTTCATTGTAGCAGTAAAATAGAGGAACTTGCATAACACAAGAAGAAAAATACGTATCAAGATTATAATGGAAAACTTTCTGAAAGGGTATACATTCTTTAACATAGATAAAGTGATTTTTTTAAAAGGTTGAAAAAAAGCAATAAAACAAAAACAAAGATAAAGGGCTTCACAATTGACAGCTCTGACAGTGGGCAAGCTGCGCCACTGTGGGAGTGTTTACAGACGGCACTCACCGGGAACCAAAACAGCTCTTCCGATTTCCTTTAAAAGTGGAGCATTCGCAGTCTTGCATGGTGAAATGAATTTTTAGTTCAGTATAATGTTGACATGCCATATTTTTTTTAGACTATAAGGCACACTTTTCAATTTTCTTAAAAATCGAGTGTGCCCTTTAATAAGTTGGATGTTGAATTAAAGTCAATTGAAATTTGACTTGTCTGTTTACCTGAATCTGCAGTAATGCAGTTTATAACCCAGCATGCCATATAACTGAAAATTTCCAAAATTATACCCGTTCACTAAGAGTGTGCCAAATAAGCTAGTGCACTTTAAAGTATGGTGGAGTCATATTATTGTAAAATTCTAATGATATATTATACATACATATTTTGTATTGGTACAGTCTGGTTTTTTTTAATGTATTTATTTATTTAATCCCAAGCATGAATGTTTGTTTTTGATGTGAAAGTTCATGCAATGCGAAAAGGTGCTAATTTGTTGCAACACTGTTAGCTAGTAATATAAATTTGAATTTAAAGCAATGGTTGAAAAGTTTAAAATTTCCTGAGATATTTATTTCCATATTTCAAAATGAGAATATAAATCAAAACAAATAATAATCTGTATCTAAAAAAAAACAGATTTGATCAAATTGAACAAACTTTCTGAAAAACATTGGTTTGTTTTGTGTCAAACAACCCAATTTTTTAGGTTGTCATTTCAAAACAAACAAAAAAACATATTTGGGATTGTTTGGGCAAAACAACTCAGAAAGTGTGGTCAAATGGAACCAGATAATGAGTAGGTCCTTTTTTTGACCTAAAATTGGGTTCGTTTTCATCCAACTGTTTTTATCGCATAACCCTTGTGCGGTTTTCGTCTAATCCTTAGATCTTTCCATAACAGCCTTTTCATAACAAAGAAAAAGCATTAAGGGAAGACGGGGAACAGATGGGTCAACATGTCAAAGTTCAAAATGCCACTCTGTAGCTATCACACTAGCAGGAGTGTGTTGACATCGATAATGATGAGAAATAAAATGAGTGAAAAATGATCAAAATCACACACAAACATTTCAAATGAAGCATTAACAAACGTGATCTAAAAACTGAAAAAAAAAAAACAGAACAAACGAGGCTTGAGCTCACCTTTTGAGGTTCAACGAGTGTGAAAAACAGCCAAACGAAGTTGATATTAACAACCGACAGTCGATTGAGCGGTGAAAGAAACTCACCAAGGCTATTGCGTGATGTTTTCCTCCCGCCCGCCCGCCCCAAAACACTGCACCTCTTTGACCTCGTTAGACATCATTTTCTCTTGACAACTTCCCAGGATGGCGCTTTTGTCCTGTGCCACTCCGTGGTGGCCTTGCTGCCTGTACTCCGCAGCCCCTGTGTGAATGACAGCTGATAAAAAGCACGCGTCACAGCCACTATGTCATACCACTGCAGGGGAGTGTGCTTTTAGGCACTAACGAAGCGGCTGCATTAAACCCTGTGAGGTATTTCGTCCAATCCTTTGGTCTTTACATCAAAAACGTTTCACATCAAAGGGAACGCATTGAAAGAAGACACTAGGGAACTGAAATTTCACCCAGATGGCGACAACATTTCAAAGTTCAACTTGGCACCGTTACTTAGTTATCACGCTACCAGGAATATGCCATCCATCAGCTAAAATCCCGCCAGACCGATGTGGAAGAAACCGACGCAAAAATGGAGCAAATGCTGCACAAGGGCGCAGTATTCTGTCCATTTCTTTGCTCTTTACATCAAAGGCATTTCACATCAAAGGGAAAACACTGAAAGAAGATGCTAGGGAGCTGAAATTTCACCCAGATGGTGACAACATGTCAAAGTTCAACTTGGCGCAACCACTCACTTATCACACTACCAGGAGTGTGCTATCACTTGGTTAAAATATTGTGAGAGTGAAGTAGGAAAAAAATGACCCAAAAATGGTCAATACTGCACCCCTGTGCAGTATTTTGTCCAGTCCTTCAAAGGCATTTTACGTCAAAGGGAAAACATTGTAATTGGACACTAAGGAGCAGAAATTTTACCCGGATGGTGACAACATACCGAAGTTCAACATGGCACGACCACTTTGTGATCACACTAGCAGGAGTGTGCCATAACTTGGCGAAAATACTGTGATAATGATGTGAAAAAAGAAGACTCCAAAATGGTCAAAATACTGCACTCTTGTCCTTTGATTTTTACATGAAGGCATTTCACATCAAAGGGAAATTATTTAAAGAAGCCACCAGGGAGCTGAAATTTCACCCAGATGTCAAATTTCAACCTGGCATGACCGCTAAGTTATCACATGGAATAGGCTATTCCTTGGCTAAACTACTGTGAGAATTATGTGAAAGAAAATGACCCAAAAATGGTTTAAAAAAAAAAAACAACATGTCAAATAAGCCCCTTAGGTCCCGAGACGTTTTATCTGGAATGTTACTGACGGGGACGCGTGCGTGCGTCTGCAGTGGTGCATCCTACTGCAGCCACGCAGCATCAACAGCAGCTCTCCTAATTATGAGGACACGCATTAAAATTTCATCACAAAATGAAAACGAAGCCTCTAAAGTCAATAATGCAGCAAGGCGGCAGAATACAAAGTTATATTCAACAACAGTGCGAGACCTTGAGTGAAATGGGAGGAGTTGGCGCTGCAGCATTCCGCCGGCAAAAGCTAACTGTGAGTCAGACCGCCCCCCCCCCCCCCCTTTTTTTTTCCTCTCTCTCCTCTCTCGCCACTTAAGCAGCTGCCTCCACTTGCCAGGCACATTTCAGATTATGGGAGGGGTGGGGGTCGGGGATAAAGGGAAGGATGACGGGCAAGGTGGAGGAAGAAGGAGCAGGGAGGGACGGAGACAAAAGGTTGCACAATGATTGCACAAGAGCCGCTGAAGGGGCACATTCCAGTCTGGGCGAGCCGCTCCGAAAAAACCCGAAGAGTGCTATACATCAAACATGAGAAGGTTAAGCGCTACACACAGTAACCTCTGCAATAGTAGTGCACTCTAATGACCATCAAACGGCGTTTACGACCTCTGCGCCGGTGATTAACGGCGCTAGCAATGCATAGTCTGCCTCCTTCCACCTCTCCGTGACGATGAGGAGGCGACAAGAAGAAACGTGGACGGGAATGACAGACGGAGATTCCCGAGAATAGAAATTCTCCTGACGCCTTCTATTACCGCCGCAGGAATATCAAATCACAAGCGAGGGCAAAGGTTTCAATGAAAACGCCGTTAGTTTGAAAACCTCACACTATCATCCACAAATTCGACGGTTTCCGCATCGTGGTTTGTAAATGGTTAATGAAACATGAAATATGAATTGTGGTGCAGTGTATGTGAAAAATTAACATTGACCTACAGGAACAGGTTGTTTTGTTAGACGAAACCGCCCATTTGCAGGAATTTTCCGTCTGTAAATTGGCTGGTAATAATTATCACCTTTATGTAGAACTACGTGGTGTGAAATGAGCATAATGCACACTCAAAAGATAATCGGGTCAAAAATAACCGTAATTGGGTGACAAAAAGACTCATTTAATACTTGGGTCACTGTTATTATACCCTAAAAACAGTTGAGCCAAAAATAACCCAATTTGGGTATAAAAAAAAAAGGACTGACCAAACTTGTGGCAATTTAACCCAAAATTCTTTTAATTAGTTTGATCCTTTTTGGCTGATTTTCTTCCACATCATAGTCACAGTATTTTAGCCAAAGGATGGCACACTTCCTGGTTGTGTGATAACTAAATGGTCATGCTGTTTTGAAATTTGACATGTGATCACTATCTGGGTGTAATTTCAGCTACTGTACAAGCGTTGAACTATTTTTAGAGTAGGCTACATTACCAGTCAAAAGTTTGAAGGCATCTTCACATCCAAATGTTGTCAAACACATTCATTGGTCATGATACAACACACCAGAAATGGTTCAAATCTTCTTGGTCAAATGAATTCATCCAACCTTGGTTAAATATAACCACATCTGCTCAACATCCACAGCAACTCAATGAATGGGTTTGGAATACAGCTCATCAGACAACCCATAAACTCTAGCATAAAAAAACCCTCAAATTAGTTGAAAATGTTCCAACTGACACAAACTGTGTGAATTATTTTCAAACCAAAAACAGGTCAACAGGAAACACACAAAAAATGTCAAAATAATAAGCCCAACCTTAGGTAAGAATAGCCCATTCTGATCAGAATCCACAACACCCAGTGAGAGTGTCAGTAATAAGAACCAACACATTTGAATTTGGGTAAACATATAACCCAATTTAGGTCAAAAATGGGCCAACCCAAATCTTGGGTTATTAAATTATCCCTAAAAGAGGTCAAGATGCAATACAACCCAACGTCTCTAACGGTAGGGTAAAAACTAAGTCAAGTTACCTAAAAAATGAACCAAACCAGACACAACAAAAAATAAATTGCAAAAAATAAATTGTCAACAAGGAGCACTAACCTCAGCTTTAAAGGCAAGACAAATTCAATCCTCAACCTAATCTGCTGGGTCAACATAATTAACCTAACCATGGGTAAGAGTAACCTAATATGTTCGAAATCCACAGATACCCACTGATTGGGTTAAGAATACAAACAAACACATTTCAATTAATAAGTCGAGGATCAAAAGAACCCAAATTAGGTCAAAAATGGGCCAATCCAACATTTGGGTTATTGGTTTAATCCCATGAGGTCAAAACACAACACAACAAAAGTGCTCAAAAACAAAGAGCAGCTTCAGCTATAAAGCTAGGCCACAAACAATTTTCAAACTATTTTACTAATCCAATGTTGGGCAAAATTAATATCATCTGATCAAAAGTGATTGTATTAGCATATTTAGGTGTGTGAGTTTAGGGTAAATAAAAATAACTAGGTTTGGGTTAAAAAAAAAAAAAAAAAATTAACCGGTTACCAAAATCGGGGTGTTATTCATTGGACCTAGCATTTTGGTTTAAACGAGTGCAGTGACTCAAAAAGTTTGGTCAATTTTTGGACTCAATTTGTCTTATTTTCATTCCGACTGTTTTTCAGCATATGTTTTGATTGTTTTATAGCAAAGCTCTAATCACATGAGCCTTATTGGGACGGATCCAATTCACTATTCCACTGGCCGAGCCAGGTACTTTGATGTCCCATTTTGCACCTCCTCAACCTGTGTACCAACTTTTATTCCACTATAATACTTTGGGAAAATGCTATTAATTCCACATTTACTTTGAATCTACGGGACAAGTCGACGTTTAAGAAGTTGAATGGAGTCAAAGTATGTTCTTTTGTAATGTAAAAATCGTTTTGCCGTCCATCCTCTCTGACCTCCACCTTAAACACTGTATACCGATGTCGTGTGATTAATTTTGCTGCGAGATGGCCTCTGTCACTCGGGTGCGAATACTGGGCCAATTAGGAGCTACAGTGAGGCTTACATCTTTGCTCAAGATGACAACTGAAAGCGACCATTTAATGGGCTGGTAACATCTACACCGCTACCATAATCCCCTCCCTAAACTCATCCCTATTGTACAACGCCTTTGGAAACGTACAAGATGGCAGTTAGTCGAAAATGCTTTGTTTTATGATAATCATCAAAACCTCTGCATACAACAGCTATAAAATAATGGGGAAGCATCATTATTCTCATCCGGACAACAAACTGGAGCCTTCAGAAATGGGATGCTAGTTTTGCAAATTGTTTTTGTTGAATAATTGTCTGAGCGCTCCATACTGACTGACAGCATGCGAGAGCAGACTACTGGGCTGTGTCCACGGAACAAATGTCTTCATATTGTGCTCCGTTGTTTATGAAATGATGTCACAAATTGCATCCCTCTTTTTGTCATTTTTGACATGAGCGTTTGAAGGCAACTTAATTTGGAGGCGAATACGTCGTTGGAAATATGATGATTGCTATTCTGCATGATGATCTTTTTACAGAGTTGACTGAAAATATGCCAGATTTAAACATGATACGCATCATTATGTAATTGTGACGTCTCAGATATTCTGCATAGGTCTATTGATTTTCCCTGTGCCACGCTGTCACAATAAAGGGTCATTTCCATGTGATGTCTCACACCCTCCCCCACTATATTTTTATTCTAGTTATTTAGTGCCTTAAGATGTCAAATGAAAGAATCAGAAGTGTGAGCCACCTAGCCAAGCTAATTTGGATTTACGGCCCATCAAATTTTGGGTGCCACGCCCTCTTTTGGGACCCACGTGTTGCACACTAAATTTTGGACAATACAGGACTTTCCCACCCTCATTTTTTGTTCAAGTTACAGCCCTCAAATGTTGAGTGCCACTCCCACTTTTAACATCCACAACATTTTGACCTTAATTTGAATGCCCTTATCTTTTGTTTTAAAGGTAGATTGAGACTTGAAAGAAACAGAAAGGGGAAAAACAGCTACAGAAATGAAAGAATTTGAAATTTCAGCCTCCTATCTCAAAGGGTTTTAGAACTATGGCCCTTCAAAATGTTCAAAATTTGAATGCCCTCATCTTTTGTTTTAAAGGTAGACAGAGACTTAAAAGAAACAAAAAGGGGGGGAAAAAAGCTACAGAAATGAAGGAATTTGAAATTTCAGCCTCCTATCTCAAAGGGTTTTGGAACTACGGCCCTTCAAAATGTTCAAAATTTGAATGCCCTCATCTTTTGTTTTAAAGGTAGATTGAGACATGAAAGAAACAGAAAGGGGAAAAAAAGCTACAGAAATGAAAGAATTTGAAATTTCAGCCTCCTATCTCAAAGGGTTTTGGAACTACGGCCCTTCAAAATGTTCAAAATTTGAATACCCTCATCTTTTGTTTTAAGGTAGTAGAGACTTTAAAGAAACAAAAAGGGGAAAAAAGGCTACAGAAATGAAAGAATTTGAAATTTCAGCCTCCTATCTCAAAGGGTTTTGGAACTACGGCCCTTCAAAATGTTCAAAATTTGAATACCCTCATCTTTTGTTTTAAGGTAGTAGAGACTTTAAAGAAACAAAAAGGGGAAAAAAGGCTACAGAAATGAAAGAATTTGAAATTTCAGCCTCCTATCTCAAAGGGTTTTGGAACTACGGCCCTTATAAATATGGGTACCACGCCCACTTTTGGAATCCGCAAATTGCGCTCTAAATTTGGGACCAGGCCTTATGAGGCCTTCATCTTTTTCTTTTAACGTAGGTACCCACTTGTAAGAAACAAACGAAAGAAAGTACAGATGAAAGAATCGAGCCTCCTAGCGCAAATGGCATGCATGCCACGCCTACTTTTGGAATCCACAAATTGCATTCTAAATTACGGACCGTCTTTTGAGGCCCTCATCTTTTTATTGTAAGGTAGGTACAGGCTTGAAAGTAACAGAAACGAAAAATACGTACAGAAATGAAAGAATCCTGAAGTTTGAGTCTCCTAGCTTAAACGGTGTTCGAGTTACGGATCTTCTACGTTTGAGAGCCACGCCTGTTTTTGGAATCCATGATTTGCAAACTACATTTTGAACCATGTTTTGAGGCCCTCATCTTTAGTTTTAAAGTAAATATGCACTTGATAGAAACAGAAATTAAAGAAGGTACAGAAGTGAAAAATCCAAAGTTTTAGCCTCCTAGCTGAAACGATGATCGAGTTACGGCTCTTTAGCATTTGAGTGACACGGCCACTTTTGGAATCCAATAATTGCACACTAAATTTTGAGGTCATCATTTTCTGTTTTAAGGAGGTACAAACCTGTGATTTGTCCCCATCAATCAAAATCTGCGCTCAAATGATCAGTGTCTGAATACATAGATCTATCAATTTACAGGTCTATACTTCCTTTAAAACTAAGAATGAGGGCCTCCAAAAACGGTTCAAAATTTAGTGTGCATTTTCTGGAACCTCAAAGTGGGCGTGTCACCCAAACCTCCAAGGGCTGTAACTTCAAAACCATTTGAGCTTGGAGCCTCAAACTTTTGGATTCTTTAAGTTCTGTAGATTCTTTCATTTGTTTATTTTCAATAAGCTCAGGTCGGCAACGGTTTGCCTATTAGAATATTTGCTTGTGTCCATCTGAAAGGGTTACGTTCGGGTTAATGGTTAGCATTTCTATCACACAGTTCTGGGGTTCAGAGTTCAAATGCTGCTGTTACTTGTTGTTTTTTGGGTTAATCGAAACTCAAAAATGAAAGCGTCTGAATTCAAAATGGAGAATATTAGTCTCATTATTCTTCGGCTAGTGGTGCAAAACTGAATGTCATGCGGTTTTCAGGTAGGACTAAATAGTAGGAAAGCTCATTAAGATCTTTTTCCACACCATCCTAAAGATAACAAATGAATGCAGACACAGTAGTTCAGCAAATAATACACAGCATTAGGAATTGTCGCCATTAAATTTAAAATACCCCTCATAGACAACAGCATTCTGGATCCAACATTTGTCCCCTAATAAATGCTCATTAGCGCATAATACGTCCATATACTCTCAATGGCCATAAAATTAGGAACACCAGCACTATCTAATGAGAACCATTGCAAGCATGGTTACAAAACATCTGGATTCACAAGCATAATAATGCTCAGTTCTCACTGACACTGTAAAAGCGGGATTTATTTAACAATATGTTTAATATTGTAGTAGTGAGGGGTTCAACTCCAGCCTGCAGTGTTTTTGTGTAATTTGCATGTTTTCCATGTGCTTGTGTGAGTTTTACTCCAGTTTCCTGCCATTATCTTTAAAAAAAAAAAAAAAAAAAAAAACAGCTGAGATAGACTGCAGCTCACCCATGACCTTAATGTGGATGAAAAGTATAGAAATTGGATGGCTGGATTAAGTAGTGGTGTAGAACTGCATTCTATTATACTGAGAGCTGTTGGTAATATTTTGACGCTCTTGCCCAGAGCCATCTAAAACTCATACTGTAGCCAAATAAATATTGAAACGTGTCTCAGTATGATAAAACCAACAACCACAATAGTAAACATATAAAGAGAGCCTTTGCTGTCTTGATTATTGCCCATGACAATTTTGCTTCTGTTACTTTTATCTATATTTAGGATGCCACACAGAATGGTGACAGACAACAAAGAAAAGTGCGCTGAAAATTATACTGTACAGACAGAAATCTAATTTTGAAGAGCTATTACAGCTCTTTACCATTAAAATACGGATTAAGTCAACAATAATTATGGCATCTATCTATCTATCTATCTATCTATCTATCTATCTATCTATCTATCTATCTATCTATCTATCTATCTAGCTAGCTAGCTAGCTAGCTAGATATAGCAAGTAGCTAGCAACTTGTAATCGAGCAATATGGAAATGTAATTATCTAGCTAGCTTCTTGCGATCTAGTAATAAAAGAAACTTATTTCAATTCTTTTCTTCGGAATAAACAAAATCTTTTTATCATATCATATTAGTTGTTTTTTTTTCTCCATGTAACTATTTCGATATGAAGCTTAAACTTAGGGTTTGATGCGTGCCTGAATGAGACACATTTTCAGATGTCAGAAAGGGATTCTTCTCTTCTATCGTTCTAGTACCTACTGGAATTTTTCTTTTAGCGATACTCCATTACGCAGATTTGAGACTAAAGGAAGTCAAATATGTGTTAAGCAGAGTGTACTCATTCGGCCGACAATTTAAGTACATCTTTCCGGCGGCACAATAAATGTCATCTGCATTCCGTCTCCAGTCTGCCGAGCCGAGACAAAAGCTCGGCGAGCAAGATCATTGATAACTGCTCGATAATTGAGCACAGGGGCCTGTCGGAGGCAGGAGGAATGTTCCGTCAATACGGGACCATAATGGATTGCACGTAGCGCCTTTTAAAATACGTTTTGGCCTTGCAATTGTTTCCATTAAGATGCTCGGCCTCTCTTACAACATTACCATGACAGAATAGCAACGACTTTAGAGTAAAGCACGGGTGACTGAGCGCCGATGATAGGTTTGTAATATAAAGCATCATTAACAAGTCTTAAAATGTAATCCATCACACTTTATAGCCACGGTTATTTAGTTAGCTAAGATCTTTTGTCTGTGTTTTTCAAAATGAGGGAGATGAAGTGACTTTTCTTTCACAACACAAAATGTGTTCCATTACTGCCACGGAAAAGAGTTGCCTTTGTTCTGGAAACCGCAAATCGTGTTCCTGTCGTGACACCTTTACTTGGCTTCAAAAGGACTGGAGGGCTAGATGGAAAGGAAAGGGGGAAAAAACAGAGAAAAGGAGTCTCCACAATTTCAATATTTACTAAAGCAAGTTGCTGATTCACCGCCTTCGAGTGGAATGTTTTCTTTTTTCTTCTCCTTTAAAGCCACTGATGTTATTAGTTTTTATAACGGCGCTCGGGGGTTTATAGATGCAACCGTAACTGGCCTTCGAGTCTGTGATAAGAGGCGACAATAATAATAACGCTTGTCTATTACTCATACGGGTCCGCATCCACAGTATGTTAACCGCCGTGGGGGTGGGGGCCGAGCATCTGTGTTTACCTGCAACGACAACGTCTCGTACGCGGCGGCTGAGGCGGCCATGTTTTTTGTGGCCCTTTCCAATTATAACGAAACAGCAAGTAGTGGTGAGAAACACTTAATCAGGCAGCGTGGAATCAGGGAGAACGGTGAAAGGAGCACACTGTCACAGCTTTAATGCGACTCTCTCTCTCTGCTCTGCACTACGGAGATTCGGGGGGGGGGGTTAGTTTCTCTGATGTGCCATAGCTAAAATTGGCAGGCTATCAGTCACAAGCCTGTAACAGAATGTACAGCATTTCCAAACAGTATAAAGCGATATGACAGCCAATAAGGCTGAGAGGCAAGCACTGCGGAGGAAAGATGGCGGCAGAAGAGGAAAACAGAGTGGGAGCAATGACATTTTTAGTACCCTCATGTGCAAAGCTTTATTTGTACACTTAACAAGAACAAGCAGTTTGTTTAATGGCACGGGACAAAGATGTTCCACATAAGAGCACCGATGCCAGCGAACAGACGGCCTGTTCTCAAGACAAGTCCGCTTTTAGGAAACAACAACAAAAAGCACCTGGCAGGGAACAGAAAGGTGGCAAAATTACACCCGCCCCATCTTTTTTGTATATAAAGTATAAAGTGTCAAACGTACGGCCCATTGGACACATTTGGTTTAATCCGACCCACAAGATTATTTTTTAAGGCATTAGAACAAATTACTGTAATTCCCCAAATATACGACGTACCCGTGTATAAGATGCACCAACAGCTTGGCGATTATGTAAAAATGAGAGCAAAACAGAATAAATCTCATCTTGCTACTTCGTCATGCTTTCTTACAAACATAAAATTGACATTATGGCGAATATTGTACGTACTCATATAAAAACAAAAATATACCATTTTGGGCTGCTGTAAAAAAACACTTTCTCACGAATCTCTTGGTAACTAGTGTACTGTTGCATCTGACTGCACAATCGTGAGAGTGTTGAACAACATACAGCGCGCGCTGTATCACGGGAACTGCTTCGCATGACCTTAAACTAAATTTAAGAAAACTTACATGCTCAAAATTATCCAAAAAAGTCCCCAAAAGTGTGAATACTGAAATAGTTATGATCTCTTCTCAATGTACTGACAATTTGACTAACTCTGGACCTGAAGATAAAGCTGATTTACACTGGATAGATACTTCATACTCAATAAACAATACTTGGTCATAAACCAAGGTTTGAATATATTGATTTGTTACAGAACAGAAATATAAATTGCCCCAACATGATTCAAAACCATGCTGAGATCTGATAAAGTCAATGACTATAATCATTTAGACTGGACCAAAATACAAATGTTGTGATATGATTCTCCACCATTGAGAATCAAAAATAAACAATAATTTTACAAAGAGTACTTGAGGAAGTCCTGAAATTAAGCTTAACTGCTAATTTTGCTCATTAAGAAGGTTAAAAAAAAAAAAATATGGTGACATTGTATTATGCAGTGCCTGATGCCAGTGATTAGCTGCAGCTCTAACGTTAGCAGCTAGCAACAGTGAGCAGCACTACACGCTAGCAGCAGTAGCATCTGGCAGCACTCAACTGTTCCACACAGGTTGACTAAAGCCATCGGATTAGTTTTCAAAGGCAGTTTAATAGACGTAAATAAATCAACTGACAAAGTTGCTTTTACTACTGATCACTTTTTTAAACAAAGGAGGCTTAATCAAACATGTTGTTTTTGCTAGCAAAAATCACTACTCTGGTTTTGATGGCCCTGTTTCATGAAGCAAATGGGCAAATATTGGTCTAAAATTTTATCAGCATTACTAGATAGTAAAATAGTCAACTGCTACACAGTTTGAATTTTAGTAAAACAAATCTTTAAAAAAAAACAGGTTGAAAAACAGTATGTTTGATTGTAGTCAGTCATAATTTCTCTTTAACCAAGCATGAAATTACGTTTTTTTTTGTTTGTTTTTTTAACCTGACTACATGATTTGATAGAATTTTCAGTAGGCTATCCAAATACCAAAATATTCAGCCCTACAAGGAAGTGAGTGATACAGTTGCCGTTCCTACTGATCACTTTTGAAAAAAAGAGGCTTAATCAAATGTGCTGTATTAGTTGTCAAAAAATGCTACTCTGGTTTTGACGTCACTGTTTTATAAACGCTCATTTGTCAAAAATCTCACTCATGTATTTACAGGGTACAACAGATTGCTGCTATACAATTTAAATGTAAGTAGAATTGAGTAGAAATGTATTTTATTGTCTCTTCCTTCATAACTGTTCTTTGACCAAGCGAAATATATGCATATTTTTATTTTATTCATAGAATGTCTTTTGTCATCGATCCCGATACAAGAATACGATAGCTGCAGGCCTAAAAAAAATCATAAAAAAAGAAATGAGCTAAAAAATGATGCATTATCAAGATTATTGTCATTTGCAAACATCTGTGGTGCATTCACGGGACGTGCAAATGCAGAGGAAGGCTTTGCAAGGCGAACAAAGGCGAGTGCAGCTCCCTGTTGGTAATCAGTCCTATTGATTAGTAGCTGTGTGGGCCTGAGCGAGGTACAGATACACACACACACACACACACACACACACACACACGCACACAGGGCTGGGAGCTGGTGGCTGTGTGCATATATGCACGGGGTTATTAGGCGCGCTTATTCTCCAGGCCTTTGGGACAATGCAGCCTCTGAGTGAGGTGATTAAAAGAGCCCAACTATTGAGCTCCTCCAATCAATACCCTCCTGTGCAACTTGAGCAGGGCTGGAGGCCACTTCCTAAACAACGTAAAAAAAACAAAAAAAAAACACTTCCCCTATCTACAATTCCTTTCCCCAAACAGGCCAGCTTGGTTTAACCCTTGTGAGGTATTTTGTCCAATTTTTGGATCATTTTCTTCCATGTTATTCTTGCAGTATTTTCGCCAAGACCCCAAACTTCAAAATAAAAATCGAATGAGACTATTGCATTGATGTCCATGTATTACTTGATGTGTTTATTTAGGAGGTGCTCGACATGGCCACTCCTCCTAAACGTCCTTCTCGTCACTAGTGGCTTGAACCACGTTGAATGTTCTGTACGGGATCACTGATTGTCTCTAAGAAAACCCAACACTCTTGAACACAAAAATGAAGTCGTTCAAAATTCATTTGCGGTCATTTGCAGCATTGGTGGTCGCTTGATTCTCAGTTTAGGGAGTTTTTGTGTGTGCATGAGGCAAAAGTCCAAACAGCAATGCAAAACCGCTTATTTTGAGACTTGGACGCGATTAAAACAAATAATGCTTTAACAGCGACCGTATTATACACATCAATGTGCACTCTATTATCAATTAACTTTATTAGTAATAATAACATGTATAAAATACCATATTTTCGTTTTTCTGCCCGTAAACTGTACTGGTATATATGCTACAGCAGCAGACATTGAGCAGAAAAAACAATTGTTGTCACGGATAAGCCGCAATGGACTATAAGCCGCAAGTCGTAACATCGGACACAAATATGGCCTTTTTTTTCTCTCTTTTTAAACATTTTTACTTGCCTGCTTACAGCACCATCCGATCTTCAACAAGTTGAAAATGCCTGCATGTTTAGCACAAACATATTCATAGAAAATGGACGAATACATGGATTGATGGATATTTTCAACATCACACCTAGAGAATACTGCAGAGTTAAAGAGCAGTTATCAATATTTATATAGTTATCATAAATACTTCCAACATTAAAACTTTCATAGTGTCTTCTTCTGTCTCTTTTGTTGAATTGATTGATTATTTTAACGAAGATATAAACACATTGCACATAAATCATATATACAATCATACATATATACAGTATATCTAGGTATATAGTTTTGTTTTATACACGATCTTATTCAATTTTACTTTTTTACTATTATATTTATATTTTTATATTGTTAGTACTATAATTTTTGAAAACTCTTTTTGAGCGCAGCCATTGATTCACATCTTTTCAATTCTTTTTCATAGTTGTTTCATAAATTGACACCTTGAACAGATACACATATTTGATTTATCGTGGATTGTCTCCTGATGGCTAGCCCAAAAAAACAAAAACAAACAAACAAACAAAAAAAACGCAGATAAGACACACTGGAAGCCACAGGACTCGAATCACGAGAAGAAATATATATATATATATATATATATATATATATATATATATATATATATATATACAATATATATATATATGTGTGTGTGTGTATAAAACGAATTAAAAGGTGCATGTCGGCAAACAGTCGGCATTAAAATGGAACGTACAAAATATTTAGCGCTCCCAGCCCGAAGGTCAGATTCGGACGGCCACAGCATTTTATGTGGCCCGCGAAATGCAAATTTGACTTTCAAATTACTAATTTCCAAATAAATAATCGTATATATACATAGATATTATTCTGGACCGATTTACGATTTTAATCGCCGTAATTAAGAAATCAATTAATGAACAAGAGTTTATTTGAAACATAGCGTCAATTTCAATGCCCGTGGGCCAGACCCTGCCCGTCCCAGCTTTTTATGTGGTCCGCGAAATGCTGATCTGACTTGAAGTTTCTTGCTAAAATATCAAACTTGCAAGATATCTTTAACTCGAACATTAGGAGAGATTGGACTGTTTTTACCAGCCTTTGATTTCCAAACTAGCTAGGTGTGTGATGAACACACTTATAATTTGTATCACAATCATTCCGGCCCTCTGACAGAAAATAGAACTACAATGTGGCCCTCGATAAAAATGAATTTGACACCTCTGGTGTAGACTGAACGTATTATTGTTCTAGTACGCGCTGCGTGCGTTCCTTTCCTTACATTACTTTGTCAATGGGAAGAGAGGTCTTACCAAAATTGCACAACTACATTTGAACCAATTTTGAGACTCACCAGGCTCACCGGATTTAACGGAGCGGTGTGGATTATGGATGAAATTAAAGGCTTTTATTTGCACCTCGTGGTACAGAAATGACGATAATTGATCGTATTTAAATGTGCTCGCGAGAGGGGGCCAAGCTCCATAGCGCCCGTGAAAAGCGTCCATTTTCATCACCGGGCTTTAGCCAATTACACAAATCTAATAGAAGCGAGAGGAAAGGTGTGTGTGGGATAAAAGTAGAAGACTTTCATTTAAATGGATAAGGTTAATGAGTTATTTGTATGGTTGACATATTCAGACGCTTTCAAAGGTTAGGCGCATCTCGCCGACTGGCCTTTGCACCCATCTCCTTTTCACGCTCTCACAAGCAATGGTAATGAGAGGTCACCGTGCACTGTGAGGTCCTTGGGAGCCCGCGAGCCCGGACCAAACAGCCACTGCTGTACCACCAGAAAATAAACAGTCCTTCGAGAGGGGAACGGGTCATTTTGGCCCTCTCTTAACCTGCTTCTCTCTTACGCTTTCAATATCCTGCCAAGTGCTACGCTCTTAGCTCGCCAGGACCGCACAACACTCCACTGCCTTGTTTTCGTCCGGGAACTTCACTGTTTTCAATAAGTGAGGCCTCCTATTTTTTTTTTTTGTTGCTGTCTAATGGAAGTTTCATTTGAGAATGGAAAGATTGCTTTTCTCCCTTAACCTGACCCGCTATTTCACTGTCGAGCTCAACCACGCATTAGATGTATGTTTTATAACCAATCGGGTCACCGGATTACAAACAAATGGAAAAAAAAAATACATGAGCGAGTAAAGAGAAAACTCAAGGGTCAAACACGAACAATTTTAGAAAGCTTCAGTAAAATACACATTCGGTTGGCAAAATACATTCTGCGTAAAGAAATAATGCATACAGGCAATGTTAATGTAGAATTTTACAGAGACATTTTTAACAATGCAATGGTGAAAGGCACGAGACTGGGTTATTTAGGGTTCGTTAATATTCATTTTTAAAAATGCAATCCTTTTTTTATTTCGATGAAGCAGTTTTACATTTTATATATATGTACAATTGTGATGTTTTTACCTGGGGTTCTAAACGCATTAGCTACTTAGGTTTGGATTGCCCACTGTACGGAGAATTCGCCTTACGACCCCAACCGTGGAACGGATTCATCTCGTAACACGGGGGCCCAATATATATATATATATATATATAAAAATATATATATATATATATATATATATATATATATATATATATATATATATATATATATATATATATATACACAGTAAATTTGTAAATGTGAAAAGTCTTCATTCTATGCATATTATTTAAGACAAATATTACTGCAGAACTGTACACATATTTACTTAAATCTTAAATGATTAAACCTTCTACACTAACGGAACAGTAGCTCCCACTCTCCATCTTTTGAACTTTCGCGAGCAGCTGCCCAAGTTGAAATTTCAATTTATTACAAAAGAAATCTAGGTAAAAGTCAGATTTCCACAGCTGTGCATTTCTGCATTGCTCTCTATGTAGGCACACAGACCGCGTGTGTGCGTTTGCTCTCGGCACGCCTACGAGTCACGTGATCGGCTCCCAGAGACCAAGCTGTCAATCAATGTGCTTACTAGCACGTTCGTAAAGTGTGCGTGTGTGCTAAGCTGAGCGCACACGGGCGGTTACAGGAGAGACGAAAGCAAGCTTTTGGATCCTCTTGCCTTTTGTAGTAAATTGGAATTTAACGTGTAAACTGCGTTTTAATCATTTTCGGTAAGCTTCTTGTTAATACTCGGACGTCCGAGGAAGTGCTAAACGTATAGGCACGTGACTAGACACGGAAGACACGAAAAAGAGAGGGCATACCAATACATTTACGGTATAAGGTTTAATCATTTAAGATTAAAGTAAATATGTGTATTGCAGTAGTAGTTTGACTTTCAAGGAGTGCCAGTGACAAGTGCATTTATAGATAACTTGCCTATCTGGCACGTCTGTCCGCAATCTTTTTTTTCTCCCCCCCAAAAAGTTCACATTGCACTGAGGGCGCGAAGTAGCGAGAGATCACTGTACAGTATATTTAGGCAATCACCGAACCAAAATGAAGCAATTTTTTCCCCAAAATTTCAGCCTCACTGATTGCACTGTTGATTTGAACTGAATTGTTCAGCCTTAACGAAGTCCCCACTGAAAACATAGCTACCAAATACCTGTCCTGCCATCGAATTTGAACCTGTTCAACGAAAGCGTGACCTTCACTACATCAAAAGTGGTCAGGGCTAAGCCGAGTAGGTGAACAAAGGTCAAAGGAGGCAGAAAAAAAAGGTGTGCCCGCTGTGAGCGGAACCGGGTCGTCAGGCTCTGCTTTGGACAAAGTATTGGACAAACACAAACAAACGAGGCAACGACCACTGTGACTCAGTGTTCTAATGAAGCAGCGTATTGACTTGCTTGCTTTCTCTTTTTCCCTCCCTGCCTCCATGTCTATCTCTCTCACACACACGCACACGCACACACACACACATTGCTCCCTGCTTGCTTGCTCCCTCTGTCTGCTGCGTTTGTATGGATCCCAGCTGCCACTCGGAATACCAATTACACAGGCTTGGGAGTGGGGGGAAGGAAAAGCGATGGGAGGAAATGAAAAAGGGGAGGAAGAGAGGTAGAAATATATATTTTTTGAGGGGGGGCGAATTACCCTTATCCTTACCAAAGGAGCTGCCGAAGTGGAGTCAACAATTGCGACAGGCAAACTCAATCAAATTCGATCGTACTTGTAGGCTAAATGGTTATAACATAGCTTTTTTACCCATAATACCATGGAATATAGATTTTCGACATGCATAGGTAAATAAAAATATATTTGGCCAACAATATGTCAATATACGACAAAATTAAGTCAGAATTAAGTCAGAATCTGTTCCGCGGTTGGGTATGCAAAATGCAATGCAAAAGTCTGTAACACGAGGTATGATGTTTGTAGCATTTAGCTTACAAGTGTGTTTGAGCGTGTATGAACATATATTTGAATATATACATACTTTTAAATAATTTGTTAAAAATTGCTTTCTGGTTAAATGTTAATAACTTAGCATTTCTCGCATAATGCTACAAGGGACTGACTAGCGCACGCACAAGTGAAAACATTTATTTTGTAAAGCATGGCATGAATTGTACAAATACATTAAAAAAAAAACACTGTTTATTAGTATTTTTTTGGTTTTATTTGGTTTCCATAAATAGCGCGGGCTATTCAGTCACACAATCACCAAAAAATGCTATTTTTGTTTTTTAGCATTTGGCATACATTATACCAATATGTTTCAAAACGTATGTCAGTAATTAGTAATATTTAGGGTTTTAATGTTATGTCCATTCGGCATTCTTTCCATTAGTGTTAGGGGTAAAGAATATGCATTCATGAGTTTATACCTTGTGGCATTATGAAAAAAAAGGCTATGTTTTTAGCATTTAACCTACAAGTTTGAACATATGTGAAAGTGTGTTCGAAAGTATTTGCAAATACATTCAAACATATTTATAAATGGATTTCAACACACAGCACTCGCAAATAAACATTTTTTTTTCATAATGCCACAATGTTGTCGACTTGCGCATACAGAAGTAAAAAAAACAATGCTGTTCTTTTGTTGTGTAGAATTTGGCCTTATTTCAATATGTTGTAATGTTACATAAGTAAGCATTTTTTATGGGTAATTTCTATGGCTTTAATTTTGTCATTCTGCATTTTTTAATAATGCCACAGTGTTATTGACATTAATAAATTAAAACAAACATTTATTAATATGATTTGGTTTTTGTTATGAACCATAAGCCATTTTTTCACAGTATCTTACCATCTTGCCATCTTACCTGTAGCATTAAGGAAAAAAATGTTTTTCGCATTTAGTCCACATATAGGCTTCAGCTTACAAGTTGGCTAAATGCTAAAATCATTTTAAGCCATAATGCTGCGGGGTTTAAACATGAGCATACCTAATTTAAAAAAGTACTTTTGTTTAGCATTTGACCAACATTTTACAAATATGTTCAAAAACTAACTATTGTTTGTTAGTGTTTTTTATGATTTTATTACCGTCTATAGTATGTGGATCCAAGTCAATATCCTGTGGCATTATGGGGAAAAAGATGCTATGTTTTTCAGCATTTACTCTACAAATACATTTGAAAGTGTTCACAAATAAGCAAAGACGTACTTTCAAATACTTTTGTAAATACTTGCAAATATATTTAAGCCTACAGGTTAGCTAAATGCTAAAATGATTTTAATCCATAATGCCGCAGGGTACTGACATGCGCAAAACACAACTTACTTTTTTAGCGCTTTACAAATGTGTTAAAAAATTAACTAACTATGTTTTATTAATGTTTTATTTTTAATTTATTGTTGTCTCAAATTGATATATTTTCCATACTGCCAGGGGATATGCGCATGCAAATTAATATCATGTGGTATTACGGGAATAAAGTTTTTGCCATTTAGTTTACAGACACGCTTGAGCACAGTTGTGATTACGTTCAATTGTGTTTCATAATCCAAAAAAACATTAACTCTACGTACATTGTCAGCTCCACGCTTCCGTATGTCCTGGCTTGGTGCCACGGGGAAAAGTGTGTAAGAAAAGGTGAGCGAGTGCGCGGCTCCTTAACCCATGGCGTCAAATCAAAAAGTGTCTTCATGTGAGACATCTAACATCCCTGATGCGGTGGCAATCTTACAGCCGCCACGTGAAGAGGGAAAATCAAAGGGGACCTTTGGGTGGTCCGCACGAGGGGGTGTCAAGTCACTCGCAGGTGACATTCTCCAAGAGGTTCTTTGCAACCAAGCCCGTTCCAAGAATAGTGCGTTTGATAATGGCGTCAAGGCCCGCTGACACTTCCCTAGCTTAGCGCCACAATGACAACCGTAATGAGCATGCTCACATTCTGCACGATCACACTAATTTGAGAAATTTCCAGCACAAAGACATAATTAGGTGGACTAATTAGACTAAGACTTTGCCTGGCGGAGCAGTTCAACTCATCCGCCTACCTGCCGACGACTAAAATAGGATGGCGCTGTCAAACCCTTCGGTTAGCGAGATGTTTGTTTGGGAGACTCTGACCGGGGAACAATGTGATCCGCGCATGCAGCTGAGACACATTAATAAATCACACAGAGGTACTCCGAGGTGGCACGGACACTTAAAAAACAGCCCGAGTTCTGGTTGAGATGTTGAAAGTGAGCTCTAGGTGAAGTGGTAGGCTTCTAATGAAGAATATGAGGAGAGCACTTGGAGAGAGTGGGAGACGCGAGGGAGGTAGAAAGGTAATTGATTTGTGATGGGAAGACTCAGGAGGGCACGGCGACTTCATCTCGGAGGATACGGAGAGCCCGTCTGCCTTCGGAGAAGAATGGAATTCATTCTTAGCGCGGTTTAAATACATTTCACCACGCAAATTAAGATTCACAGGAGTGCGAGGACACTTTTAGGCAAAAGTATGGAGACACCTGCCTTTAAGAGAAAGTAAAAGTGGGAATCGGTCACCGATGTCACCAAATTGTCAGTTACTTCCCCTGGAGATGTTCTGCTAGGCTGCTTCTTCATACTTTGACCTCCAGTAAGTGAAAAGAACCGTCGAGTGCCTTCGGTCATTGAAAAATATTCCAAAGTCTAAGTGCTTCTATTCAATTCCACAGTACTCCAGTTTTCACTATATGTGCAATTTACGAGCTAACCAAAAAGCTCAACGTACTCTTAAGTTCTTCTTCACCAAACTCATCTATCAAAAATACTTAGGATCAAACTAGCAAACATAGCAATAGCAATGTTTCTCTGTTTACCGACTCTTTTTTTTAAAAATAATATTTTTATTATTGCCCATTCAAAGAAATAGAACAAACAGATAACTTTAATTTTGAAGCAGAATAAATCATGAAAACAATGTAGAAGCCGTGGCTAAGATGAGCTTGTTTACAGTGCTCCCGCTAGCTTAGTTATTTTAGTACACATTTGTTAAAACTGGGCGGTGTTCTATGTTTATCAACTATTTTTCATTTCATCACAGGGGTCGGCCATTTTATTCATTTGCTGTCAACTGAAAATGACATCACCATTTCTCTGGGTTCTAATGACAGCCAATCCATCTTACCTGAGTTTGGTCATGTGACATTTGCAAGCGGAGCTGTCGACAGCAAGTGGCAAAATACAGTAGCTGCTTCCTGAGATGGGAGAAAAAAAAACAGGGATTTTGCTACCAATTGCTGTGGTATGTTTAAATGTTTAGACAGCTGGAACCTCTTACTCCCCCTTTAAGAGATATTTCTCAATACTGGTCAATATAGTGCATATTAGCTAATTTTGTACAATCTATTACACGACATGCGATCATTGTAAAATGTCCACCATCCTTTGTCCAGAGTAATACGCGCTCCCTCCCACATAAACAACGTCCACGCTTGTCAGGCGATTTTGTCCGCGAGCACTAGCGCCTGTGTAGCGGTTAGCGTTTGCGAAGCCGGTGTTTGTTACGGCTAAGTAATTCCGTGTCAGGTCATACAAGCCCCGAGGACTGCGGCACTTCTGGAATCAACAGTCAGCACAGGGCGCTTGCTCCTCGCTCTCAGCAACGGCCGGCCCGAGATTGCACAATGCACAAAGATACCTTTAGCCCGCCTCTCTAGAGGCCTCATCACTGGAGCCCAAACACTGCAGCGCCATGCATCTTTGATAGTGGCTTTAAAACCTATTAGGTCATACCATGCATGCCGACGGTACACAAGCTCTCCCCTGTCAAAGATTTTCCCTCGGCGGGATTACTTACATAAATAAACCATAAGCAAATCCCAAATAAAGCGCGAGGGGGGTGGGGGGGGGGATGGAAACGCAACGTATCCACACCTCTGAGACAGATCTCAAAGAAGCAGTTTATACAAGGCGTCATTTGAATATAAAAGGAAAATAGCTCCCGTTGTGATGCCGCCAAAGTATTTAGCCAAGCATAACAGAAACATTGTCCTGAAGCAATGATTGGAAGTGCAACAAAGATGCACCTGCTGAAAAGGATGGCAACGTCTTGCTCCTGCTGTTTATACCAGCGTGTAATCTGAGGACATGTGAGTAGTTTTTGTTTAGACCCTATTTTTGTTTTGGATGGGCTTTATCAACCGATCATGTGCGGAAGTACGGAAATGTGAGGCTGCCAATGTGGAGTTGAAAAACGCATTTGAACGTTTTTGCAAGTACGTTTGAATGAATAACGTTTATTTCAAACATACTGTATTTCGAACATACGTATTGTTTATGAAATACACAGTGTAGTCTGTGAATACAAATAAATAAGGTAACATTGAAAATAAAGTCAAACATAAAAAAAAAACATACTCCGTATGTACTGAAAACGAATAGGAAGAAGACAAAAAAATTCAGATACGCCAGTAGCAGCTTACAGTCCGAAATTCAATACATTTGCAATATATTTTTTCTCTACAATTGTATGACAGTTACGAATGTTAAAATTTTATAGAAATGTCTGAACAAAATGAATAAGAAAAAAAACAAAACAAGAAACAGATTCATTGTGTGAACAAGGAGGTCAACCCGGGTCCTGAAACAAATTTCCACTTTCAGTATTTCAGAGAAGAAATTGCTTTGTTCCTCCACTTTCATTGAGTCTTGAACAGGGCTAGAAAGAGTGATTTTCATCATTATCTGCTGCGTAATGGTCAATTTGGTGTCAAAAAAACAAATTACGCTTGTCTTACCACCCAATGCGATTTCATCGACTCAGAATAGCTCCGGTGAAATAAGGTGGCGGCGGAACATTTATTTGTATTATAAGTAAAACCATGCAAATGTTTAACATAAAAAAAAACGAATAATGAAACACAGCTTAAATCGGAGACGTTCTCCGAAGCACCTCCCAATGCTGTGAGTCACCAGCGCTTGAATTAAACAGAGGCCTGAGTGTTATTTCGATTTTCAGTATAGCGGTATACAAGGTATTAACAATGAATCTCTGAGGCTTTGTGTGACTAAATGATGAATTAGCTCTTTTATCAGCTGCGGCTACACCGAGGTGCATATTTGACTCCCTCTGGAGAGCATTTGACTGGCTCGGCACTGATGTATGTGGGCTGAATTGTGACAGCGTAGCTGAATGATGACTTGGGGAAGTGACTTGGAAGAGAAGTGACATATAGCGAGCTGAGGAACGTCTATTTGCTCATGGCGGAGCTTCCGGACGGGGCCCGGTGCTGCTGTCAGAGGCCGGCCCGAAATAAATGAGGGGGAGGCGGCCTTGGTCCTGGTTTGGTTTTTTTGGTTTTTTTTTGACGCTACAATTAGAAAAGTCGGTGCAAAATCCGAACGCCGCCAACAGCATGGTTCGTTTAATTACCATTTTACAGGAGTCGTTTTGACAGTAGGATAAATGCAATTAAAAAGCGCACTGGTTTCCACTAAAACATTGAGTTTGAGGGCCAAGGAATAACTACAAATTTTGCACTTTTTTCCCAATAAAAGACGATTGAATCTCGCAATACAATTAAAGGGAGGTTCAATGGAATCATTTGATTATATGTATTCATTGATTATATATGAATACTTGCTGATTTATTCTTGAGTTCCTGTGAAAAGAAGAATCAAAATAGGATATTTACACACGTCTGCTATTACTTTGGAAAACAATTAGCGATATTTTAGCTATAGGTATGGTATGGTAATGTTATAGGTTAGATATAAATCACAATTTACTTCGCGGTCGCAGCACTTCGCGTTTTTTTTTCAGGAAAAATAAATAATATTTCAAACTAAAAAATCATTTTAAAAATGTGCAAAAATGTACAAAATTGAAAAAAGCAAAAAAGTACATTATATAGAGTATTGTATTCACCAAATAACGAAGTAATATTAGTTAATAACTATGTTAAGAATTCATCAAGTGTTAGTTTGTGATGTTTTTTATCTTATTTTGAAATGCATGCTTTTAATTTGTCGGGTCACGTTGCTATTCCGTTTCCTGATTTACGTTCTCTGTGCGTCATTCGGCTCGTTACGGTGACGTAGTGAATGACAACGTAAGCTCATATTTATAGTTTATTATCATTTGTTGAGAACGCACGCTACTGCCTATGTTTAGTAAGCGATGAGTGTTTATTCTGTTTATGTGTTCGTTTGTGTAGAGGTTGCACTTTATAGTTCGTAGTTGTTGTTAGTTGTTGCTAACCCGCTAATGTCAGCTAAAAATACAGTAAATTCATAGATTAAAGTTCAGCAAGTGTTTATATGTTAGTTGACTGACTTTAACATTGTCGTTGATTTATTATTCAACAGATACTACATAATACACTGTAAATGAGCCAAAATAAAAGTGAAATTCAACGTGATGACTTGCGTACTCGTTTACCGGAGTCTTGGAAAGGAAATAAAATATGCAAAAATACAAAAAAAAAGGATTGTTTATGGTTACTGCGGCTATATTGGAGCGTACATAGAAATCTAGGAACTGATACCCTACTTCGCGGGTTTCAGACTTCCCGGGGGGTTGACAGCCCCCATTAACCGCGAAGTAGGGGGGATCACTATATGTATATATATAGTATATATTAGGTTATATCAGGAGAGGCCAATCCATGCACACAAACTGTTGAGCACACATGTAGACAAACGATATAATAATATTCATAGGCATATATTGTTTATAGTCCAACATTTCTATAGTGTTACAATCATGGAATAAATAAAAGTTGCTCAAAGGGACACTATGCTCAATAAATCCAGCATAACTAAGTGTGGCAAGGCCAGGCACAAAAACAAAGAAAGAAAAGCGCAGCTGTACATCCGAGATGTCACATGCGTGCAAACATCACACTCTCATCCAGAACGCATGTGGAATGAGAAGTCCTAATTATTATTTCTATTGTGCCGCGCTCCTGTGACAAGGACCACTTGCTGGGAATGATTATAATTATTAGCCTTGGTAGAACAGTTGTCATGCTGTTGTGCCATCAGCGGCAACATCCAACAGATCGGGTCACATCCAGCTTGACAATTCATGCGTGCCCATCAGTTTGCTGTTAAGATATTCCGGGGCATATTCCGGAAATTTTTCAAAGCGAAGCCAAAGAAAGAGACATAATTTCACGATATCATTATATGGTTTTTGAAAACGTCTCAAAAAGACTGATGGAAATGCCAACGAATGTTTTTTTGTTTTATTGTGTTATATTCAATGTTATTGATGATCCACTATGCACAAATTAACATTTTGAATTTTGTGATGAATATATATATGATAATATATATTTCCGCAGTCACTCGAGATGGATAACTCTGACAATAATATCTGTTGATGATTATTCCTTTTATTTCACAGTAGATGACTCAGAGGAGTAAAACTCTACAAAAACCATCACACTTGAAAGGCTGTTGTAAAATAAAACGCAACAAAAAGCTCTGCCTCACTTCTCTGATATATGATAAACAGTTTCAACTCATTCAATCCCAAAGACGTATTTTTACGTTTTTATTTTTAAAGTAGCACTTCCTGTCTTATTTTGTTACATTTTTTTAATATGTATACACCATTTTTACCTGTTTTTATTTGGATGTTTTTACTTGGGATTTTATATGCATTAGCTAATTAGCATAGGTTTCTCTTGTCCGCCATATGAGGATTTCGCTTCACGATTCCAACTCCAGAACGAATTCATTTCGTATGGCGGGGGTCCACTGTATTGTGTAAAAGTAGTACAATTTCTAGTATTACTAGTCATTATGGTAACCAGCAAATTTACAGGCACGGCCATGGCCACTCCTGGCCACCCCTTGGTGGCGCCACTGAACACAATATTTATTTATTTAAAACAAAAACTTTTACATCCATTATGAGGAAAAAGCTTTTCACATCAATTATCCTGAACGTTTGTTCTCGGCACAAGTGGCGCTGCAGTCTTTGCTAAATGAAATCAGCAGCACGGCTAAACGAATTACAGCAAATCTTTGACTGAATGCTGCATCGCCATAAATATTAATAAAGGTTCATCTGGCGTATGATACTGCCCGTTTTTTTTTTTTTTTTTGCATGCAGATGCACAACATTGTTTGGAGAAGCAAACGAGGCTGTCTTGAAATGCCGGTAATTACGTACGCTGCCTTCTTTTTCGGAGGCATCGGTGCCTTGTTAAGTGGTGAACAGACAAAACAACATTTAGAAAAAAAAGGAAAAAATGAGAAAGTGCAAAGGAGCTTCTCTCCCATTAGAAACGCCAGCGTCTATCTCGCCACCATTTGTTTGTTCCTGACCGCCCCCCCGTCTTTATTCCTATTCCTCATGTCTCTGTTCTCTCTCCGTCCATCTTTTTTCTCTCATCTTCCCACCATTCCTCTGCAGCTCCTATTTATTCCTGTCTCCCGGTGCGTGCTACTCTGATTCCTCATCATCAACCCTTCGCCCTTCTCCCTTTTTTCCAGCCGCCAAATTCAAGATAAGGCTAATGAAGATGGCTTATTATTGCGCTTTCCCGCTAGTGTACATGTCCGGCATATAACACCTCCGGCTTCAACAGTAGGAATTAAAAAAAAAAAAAAAAAATACAAGCTCAAATTAGACAAGGGACGATGAATCTATTAGTGTTATTATATGAGAGGAAAAAAAACGAAAAAAAACCCAAGGCTGTTATTGCCACTGTGTGCCGTTACAAAGAGAACAATACAAGGGAGCATACTGCGAAACCAATTAAAATCCAGCCCCGTCACATAGCTTCCTCCCTCCCGAGTCATGTTGTGAATATGATGCTTTCACACCATTCACGTCGGCGCACCTGTGCCCGCCGCATTAAAACCTCCGCCTCTCAAATTTCCCAGGATCACATCTCACTGTCTGCTTGGAGAAATCCCAGGAGTTGACATACGAGGGGGCCCGTACGGGGCTACCGTTGGAGGGAGGGGGCGGGGTTTCATATTATCTATCCATCTGCAATATGAAGGTTTGATGTGGAAGCAGGAAATGAGGTACCAACGTCGAGCCTGCCGTTCGCCTGGTCCCAGTGGCCGCCGGCCCACATACTGAGCTCAAGTAGGCAATTCGGAAAGTGCTTTAATAGAGTCGCCCTTAATTGGACTTTGGCGCGCTGGTGGCAGAAATCAGTATGCGTTACTTGGTATAACCCTACGAAGCCGATTCATCAGCGAAAAAAATGACACACCGTTCGTCAGGCTTTTTTTTCGAACTTCCAAATCCGGAGGTGTCAAAACAACAGATTACCGGTTTTTCCGCACTAAAAGGCGCACTGGATTATAAAGGGTACCTTCAATCAATGCACTATTTTAAAACTGTTTTCATATATAAGGTGCATAGAATAGAAGCTACAGTCATGGCTGGGGATTGCGTTATGCACCCACTAGATGGAGCTGCGCTAAAGGGAATGTCAACAAAACAATCAGATAAGTCAGTCAAACCTTTCAATTAGAAATTAAAAAGATAGATGATTTGTGGAAAGTATAGGAAAAAAATACTTCTTGATTACAGGCTGTTTAGATCAATGCCAATCCAAAGTTTAAAAGAAAATAATTATGATTCAATTAAAAATTAAAATTATTTTTTTAATCAAATTGCAACCAAAAACCTTAAAAATACTGTTTTGTTGGTTTAAAAACAGTTTCTGGATTTATTTTATAAAATCGCGCTTTCTTTTACAAAAACTTTTTGCGTGCTGTCGCCATATAAACTGTCAAAAACTGGACCATATTCTGTACAGCATTTAAAAATTTCAAAAAGGGTGTTAAAAAAATATAATTGCAAATATACACCTATGACTGAAATGCATCGATCAAAATTGAAGAATTTATATAGTGATTAAGTTATTTTATTTTTCCGTCCCTCAAAAATGAAAACTTGCGGTTCACTGTATAAAGTGCACAGATTATAATGCGTACTGTTAGCTTTTGAGAAAATTGAAGGCTTTTAGGTGTGCCTTATAGTGTGGATATACAATAATAATTTTAATAATCAAAATATGAATAATAATCATTGTTTATTAAAAAAAAAAGCTTCAAGTCTCATGGATAAACTTACAAAAAATGAAAAAAATGAAACATGCTTAACAAAATTAGAAAATTGCTCCTCTAATTAAGTAAATGACTCACAAAACTACTCTGCAATTTTTTATTTTTTTTACCATTAATCAAATTTGAATTGCGATCACGATATTGGCTGACACGATTAATTAAGCTTAACCTTTGCGATATTAACATTTAAAAAGCCGGTTACCTACATGTCAAGTCAAGCACTTTGTCATCCTACCACCAGGGGGCAATGTCTCACACATGTTTGCATGACAGAAGCTTATCTCACCCTAATATATTGTATTATTTACCAGTGTGAAATGGCATTGAGATTCTCACCTCATTCCAAAATTTGAATAAATTTGGTTTGAAATGACAGAAAATTACATTTTGACTGCAAATTGATTAAAATTTGCTTAAACATAAATGATGTGCTCGGTTTTAAGTACAGTAGTCTTCATTTTTTTCATTGGTTTGCCCCCAGCAAGTAAGTTAGCTGTGTTTCTTTACATGCCATGTTTTTGGTGAATTTCTTGAAATTATTATTTACTTTATTTACTCATTTTAGTTTATTATTATTTGCTTGTATCAAGACTTGATGCTTTATATACTGCTTGTGGTTGACCAAATATGAGAAATAATCATGATTAATAATTGTGATTTCAATATAGACCCAAATAATCGGGATTATTATTTTGGACATAATCACGCAGCCCTAGCATCACGATGCAATGTCAATTGTTGACCGAACTTGACATTTTTGGTGTCTCACAAAAAAATATGCCTCATTAATGAAATATTTATCAGTGTATATTACTTTGTATGTCAAAATATCATGTGCGGCTTGATGTGAAAAAAATATATACGAGTTAAGTAATTTTATAACCTAATAAAAATGAATGGCTACTTCCTCATGTGTTTGCTATTGATTTATAAAACACATTTTCAGCAGAGTAAAGATTCCAGTTGTCAAAAATAACATAACCAACAAATTCAAAAACAAATCGGAGATGCAATATAATAGCAGCATAAATGAATATATTGTACATATTGCCGTTCCCAAATACACACAAACGTACACACACTCTGTATCAAAAGCACCAGAAAAATCCAAACATCACAAAAGGCTGGGAGAATTTGTACTGTTAAGCAGATGGCCGGCAGCAAAGTTAGCCGCCTTTTGAACCGAAGGGGGATGAGTCAGTCAGCCAAAAGAATCCGTTTGCAATGTTTATCATGTGTAATGCCTCACGCATCCCACTTGTTAACATTTGTAATCGTCACACAAGTGTGAAAAGCCGAGATTGCAGGTGGCTCCAACGTTTGCTGTGCCCGACTCATTTCATATTCGTCTTACAAGCGTCCCTTGTTGAGGGTGCTGTCTCGGTTGTAAATTTAAAAAAAAAAGCAAAACAACCACGCGGCGTTCGATTTTTCCGCAACGGTTATCTGAACAACCTCAGGGGAATTCATTTGAAATGTAAAAAAAATGATAAATATGAGTAGGTGTTACAGACCTGGAGTGTCAATTCCGTCTTAATGTATAAAAAAAACTGAAAAAAAAGAAATTTACAATTTTTCAAGGTCCTCTTTCAATGTATGATTGACTTATAATGACATCACATGCTCAAGACTTAGTTAACGTCCAATCACGGATCAGATTCCTGTGGCATTACAACCAAATTTAGAAGAGAGAGTCTCTAATTCTCTGATCTTTACATCAGACAAATTCATTGGGAAAGCATTGAAAGAAGACTCTAAGGAGCTGAAATTTCACCCAGATGGTGACAACATGTTAAAGTTCAACATGGCACGACCACTTAGATATCACACCACCACGTGTGTGTCATCCCATGCCTAAAATGCTACAAGTAGAATCTGGAAGATTTTGTCTAAACAATGGACACGATACCGCACAAGGGTTAACCACTGTAAGAAAGCCTACGCATATTTATCCGAAGGTTTGATTCATTATAAATAATTGGCTTGAAAAACATAAAAATATGTCTTTGGGAGTTAAAGAATGAATGTACAAATTTTCAATATTCAATAGATTGTGTACAGTGGAACAAAAAAATTGAGCTGTCATTTTAACCAATGGGAGAAATTTTGACCCAACTCGGGCTTTTTGATGTTTTGATATCAAAGTAAAAGGATACAAAAATACACAAGGAGGCTAAAATATTGCATAGATTGTCAAAACAATTCAATATGCCACACTATCGTCTCTTCTAAACGCTTGCAAACGGGAGGTGGAGAGGTAAACCCTATAAATGTCAGATTTAGCCCATGTCGGGTTCATTTCATGCTTTTTCAAAATGGGAAAGATTGTTAAGTTTGGATTTAAAAAAACAAAACAAAAAACAGACGTTTGATCATGCATTTCCCCCGGTTTTTGCATGAATCCTTTCAACAGTCACTCTGGAACAGGGCGCAATAGAAATTTTTGTGTTGACACCCCAAAACCACCGGGTGGCGATAGTGGACAACTTATGACCTTTGAAAGTCCATTGACTTCGATGAATGGTTTAGTCTGGACTCTCATAATGTAAAAGTCTTCAAAAGCCATAATTCTCTAATTATGATATAATAAATATTTCTATTATAAATATACAGCTTAGTTACATTTTTACAATTTTTGTACTATATAGAGGGGCATAGGTGCCCCCCCATTTTTATTCTTTTTTTTTTATATATGTATGGATAGACCTGATGCAACAGAACATTTTGAGGGGTTGAAAGTAAATATAAATTTATATTTGACATCATTATGACCCTTTCAAAGTCAACCCAAGTTGGGTGATAATAACGCCAGGCTCGTGAAAAATCCCCGGACACCCAGGCTTAATATTTTTTTTAGCTAGAAACTTGACAAAAACGTGGAAGAAAATATAACTAAGTACCAGGATTGAATGTCCGGACTTTTGAAAAACATACGATTATGTATTTGTGATGGAATGAATACATGTACTTGTACAAAAATATTATTTTTTCAAAAATAAAATCGATTGTGTTCAGTGGAACTGTTGTGGAATTTTTAGGATTTAGGCGCGATCAGTAAAATAGTCGAGAAAGCCAATTGTCATTTTTAGGGTTTCTTCAATTTGAAGCTCCACAGACACTAGTCTTAGCAGAGCAGTCAGGTGGTCTGTTAGCGAGTGTGCAGGGAGAAGATTTTTAAGGCTATGAAAGGGAGGAAGGACAAGAATGGAGTCAAATACAAAATGTGATACGACTGTGTTGTTGAACTCATTAATCTGTCAAGGTGGTCTCATTCTGGGTAAATGGAGAGTTCTTATGTATGTTGAGTGAAAGGGTCTTTGTTCAAACAAAATCTTATACTAATACTGGCTGAATACCGTACGTCACCAAATATATATAACACACTTTTATCCCAAAAGTGAACCTCAAAAGTGTGGGTGTGTCTTATAAAGAGTAATTTAGAACTTAGATTTTTTTTTCTTTTTTTATTCAGCACCATTCGAGGAAGATTGATCCATTAGCCACATAAGCGGTGCACTTTTATACAAGTCATATTCTTACAAAATTTACCGTAACGGGTGAGCTGGACGTCAGTTGGCTGTTAGCAGCAAGTGCCTGTAGCAGCTAACAGCAGCTCGTGTTAGCTGAGGTTGGCATTGCACTATTTTCAATCAAAGAAGCAAGCAGTCTGAACCAACATCCGAGTCCATCCTTCACACGCAGGAATATTACTAAAACGGAAAGGATGTTATGTTAAGGTTATGAAGGTATTCCATTTGACTCGTTTATTAATTGTGGTATATATGCACACAATCATAAACTTGAACACGGATGGTGTGTAATTTAAGATATTTATGGCAGCATTAATTCAAGCTGTTTTGCGAGGAAAAGGAAAAACAATTGCTCCGAGCGCATTACAATGGCGAGGTGTTGACTGACTGCTCACAATGTGGGAAATTCAAAACGCAATTAACCTGCAAAAAATATATAACTTACAGTTTTCCATCACCAATAAACTTTTGGTGTGTCCTAAACATGGTAACATAGAAAATACCAGAACCCTGACCATAAAATTAACTCTTTCAGTGCCAAGCATTATTGGAAAAGGAAACCTCTTGAGGGCCCGCATATATAGCATTTTCACTCATCTTTCAAGGCCGACAAAAAAATTGTGTGCTGTCTTTGTAAATATGGGTGCTGCCATTGAAAGATTGACCTCCATTCTTCAATTACACTTGCACTAAGGTATCAGCTTGTTGTAAGTGTGGAAACACTGCCATCCAATGGTCACATTTATCAGTACAGTACTCAATTGCATTAGGTAAGCATTAGTCAAGGGTGTCAGGGCCTCTCCATAAAAAACGTATTTGACCAGAATTTTATGATTTATTATTATTAGTATTTGAAAAGACGAGAATTCTTGTCCTTGGCATTGAATGAGTTAAGGGTGTGTTCTATACGCAGGTGCGTCCTTTATTTAGGGATTAAGGTATTCAATTTCCATTACAGACAGAGGTGTCATTTTAACACTGTGATATCTTTGCTAACGGTTATCACATCATCAGATGTAATTTTGCCTAATCAACATTTTCTTTCTGGGCCCTAGTCCGAAGCTTGCGATTTGAAAATTGGCCTGACTTTGAATGAATCTAACGAATGGTTCCCCCCTTTCCCCCAATGTGTCCCCATTTTCGTTTTTAATTCATGACACTGTCCCACTTCCATGCGCACATATTTTCCAAGGTGAACCGTGTATGCGCAGGGATGTATGTTTTGGGGACCCGCCACTAGCATGAGTGTATTTCCCCAACCGGCGGGGGTGGGGGTAGAGCTGGCAGCTAAAAAAAGAGCTCAACAGCGCCTCAGTCCCCCGAGGACACGCCGCAGCTCTCTGTGTGCTGGCGGCGATGAAAAGCAATCAGGGCCCGGCCCGCTCCCCTGCTCTTACCTCTGCCTTTAATTACAGAAAAGCCCGCATGGCACAGAAAGACGAACGCTGCCGGGCCTTCACGCGGCATGTCACAACCCAAACGCGGCGGGACTCTGCATACATTGTTACTGACCGGAACCGCCCCCGTGGGATCAAGGTGCTTCTGGAGCAGAGATATGAGAATGGGAAAGTAAAGCGCAGTGGGACGCCTTAGAGGCAAGAAAAAAAAATGGCCGCTTGTCATTCATTCCCTGTCCTTCCTGAGCAACGCCTTCTTATAACATAATTCTGATTAATGGTGATAAGCATGTGTGAGGTGTAAAATATCAATGAGCATAGTCCAAACTAGGGGTCCCAAAGCACAGGTCCATGGCCGTGTATCAACTTGTACCAGGCGGGCCTCACCTGAAATAACTTATTAATTCCGTTTTATGTATCTGAGTCTGAAAGATATTTTATTTTGATTTTTGTATTTTTCGTGTTACTAAGTGGAATACTAAGCTTTTTTCATCCTCTCTGCCGCATTTTTCATCAACAACTGTCATGACCTGTGGGGTTGGCTGTGTTGGCTGTTGTTTTGCCTCCCTCTTCAGGCGGTTTTAGGTAATTGCTTTTGTTTTCTGTTCGCGTCAAACTGCCTGCGCAGCAACGCGTCACTAAGATGATGGTCTGCTATTGATTGGTGTCACGTTGTCACTGAGCTGCCGACATGCTAAAGCACTCTTGTGAGTGCTAACAATATTGTATTTATTGTGCATTTTAGCTGCTTAATTTAAACTTTAATTGGTTAGCCATGATCCCAAGATTGATAGTGATGTTAAAGGCAGAAGTAAGAAGATGATTAGTATGGGAACAAAGCTGGAGATAATCAAGAAACACAGTACGAAGAAGGCTAGACTACGCTACCCTCGCTAGGGATTATGCCCATAAGTAGCTCAGGTCAACGTCACTCAAAGGTAAATAATATTTCATTTTCCCTTTGTATATTTGTTTATTTATAATGTTTTTTATTGTATATATGTATATTATATATAAGTAGCACTTAATATACTATTTTGTTCCCAATTTTTGATTTGTTATACAAATTTGATGTTTTGACCTGGGCTTTTACCCGCGTTAGCTAATTAGCAAAAGTTTCTATTGCCCGCCATACGACGATTTCTCCTAACGATCCCAACCCCGGAACGGATTTATTTCGTATGGGGCGTGTCCACTGTATTTTGAAAACTGAATAGATTCTTTTCGATTCGTTTCTGTCACTTGAGAGCCAAAATTTCAGCCACAGATTCACAAAATGAGTAAGAAATAGACATCTTTGGAAAATTTTGTAGGGAAGGTGAAAATGGCCCAGTGAAGAGACAGCAGAAGCATAGTGCTAACAATATCCTATTTATATCGAATCTTCGAAGGAAAAAAAAAAGCTTTTAAATTCAGTTTTAATTTTAAAAAAAAAAACTTGGGCATGTCCGGTAGATAGGGCAAACTACAGAGATTTACCGCTTGTTTGCAAGAATCCCAGCTATAGACTATGCCTAAAACCGAAGGTCTCAAAAACTTTGGCCAAAGTGGAGATTTACCAAATTCTCCGATCCACGTTTGGGAGTTGCAATTACAAACCAGAGTTTTAAATCATTACTGTGTTTCCTGCCAAAGAAGCCAGCACTGCTGATGTTAAGACAGAGGTACCCAACCACCTGCTGGTGGATCAACTGGTACCAGACCGCATGCGCCGCACCTAAATAATAAACTATTTCCGTTCAATGTCTTATCCGAGTCTGAAAGCTGTCCAGATTCTCTAGGATTCGTTTCGGTGTGCCAAAATTTCACTCACAAAGACGTAAAATGAGTAAAGTACAGGCGTCTTTGGGAAAGGGAAAGGGTGCAGTCAGGAGACAGGTGACGAGCCTACAACTGTGAGTATAAACAAAGCTTTTACCAGGCAATACCAGGAGTCAGCTACACTGAACTGCAACTCTACTGCCGCCTAGTGGCTTGGCATGCTTTTAAATGAGCACAAAGAGGGAGAATTATTCTGGTTACTTATCGACAAGGCCTAAGAGGCATGATCCTCACGTGAGGGGAATTGCAGGAAGCGTTGATGAGGTTTAGCTGCTCCTCTATGGACTGTGTGTGCGTGCGCCCAAGGCTGGAAAGCAGGCGGAACCAGCGAACACACATCAGCTATGTATACAAACTGCTGCGTTTATGGCGGTAACATGACGCTCAAGCGGCGCTTGAAAGTACGTTTCGGCAAAGCTGCTTGCAAGAAAGATGGGCTGGAATTGTGTCACTGAGCTAAATTTTTCACACCGCTTCACATTCGAACAAAAAAAAAACAAAATAGGAATGGAAGTCACGGGTCACAACCAGGGCAACAGAAATGAGTGAACTCCAAATCCAATATTTTGTTTTCACCATTGATTTATGTTCATTTCTCAAGAACAGTAATATCATCTCTGGGTCAATATGACCCAGCGTTGGGAGGATTTTTCCAGTGTCCAAATTTTTTTGTTATTGCAAAACGACTCACAAACTTTCAAAGGTAATAATTTATTTATACCTGTGTGTTGTGATTGTTTGAAATGGTAATAACGTCTAGGGTCCATTTGACCCAGGGTCATGTGTAATTATCCAAACGTTTCAGAAACTTGTTTGTTTGTGTAATCCTATTAATTAACAAATCTTGTTCGTTAACACAAACACACACACACACACCACAGATAAGAATAAGAATAATATTGGGTGATTTTGACTTTGGTTTTGCTTATTAAAAAAGTTGTCACAATGCAGAAGTCTTGTACTGAAAAACAAATTTCAACAACGCATAATAATTTAGTAAATATAATTTCAATAATAATACATTAAATATACATAAATAAAAACATTATTAATATTATATATTACTGTATATATAATATGTACATAATCAATATAATAAAATAATAAATAGTTTAAAAAAACAACATAAAAAAGTAAAATAACAAAAATAACTTCTGCAAATCGACTATTCATAATTTGGTATTCAGATAAAATAAAAAATAAAACATTTTATTGCCGGGTGAAAACAACTACAAGCACATAAAACCAAATAACTCACTTCCACTTAATTATGAATGACCAACTTATATCAATTTTTGATCAACATTTTATTATATGAAAATGTAAACTATTCTTAGCATAGGGTGACTAGATGTCCTCTTTTAACCGGAACTGTCCCGGTTTTGAGCCTCGTGTTTCAAGTCTCAACAGATTTGGCCAGTCCCATCATTACGTCCCAATTTTTTATTCCAACATCCCACTTTTTTTTCGTGCAGCAAGTCAATTGTTTGGGTCATGCGTTTGCCAATCTCACAGTTGTCATAGTGATTCATATGATAAACCAATTAAATAGAAAATGGAACCGTTTGCGTTGATGTTCACATCATGGCCAAACTAGAATTACTTCCTGGTTCCAAGTGGAAGAATCATGGGAAATGAAGTCAGACCTTTACAGACCTTTACAGACCTTTGAACAACCAGCTAGGTATGTTGGGCCAATTGATTTTCAGTTTATAAACAAACCTTTGAGGAGGACAAAAGTTTCTCGCATTTGACAATTGCTAACTATGTGAAGAATCAAAAGAAAGTGCGGACTGATGTGTTCAATGACTACTCCCATTGTAGGATGTCTCAACTGTCAATAAAAATGAATGAATTGAATGTTTAAACGGGTGAACTTGTTGTGTCCCCATTTCTTACATACATTTTGGTACATAATATAAATTTACCAAGCAAATAACCACATTTTAGTCATCATGGTTTGATAAAAAGTGATCCGTAGGAACGGGAACTGAGACTGATGGTGTCTAATGTCTTTGAACACAGGGTCAAATTATGCACTGTAAAAAAAAAAAAAAAAAAAAAAAAAAAAAAAAACTGTTCTTCCTGTAAAATACTGGCAACGTGCTTGCAAAAAAAATGTTATAGTTACGTAAATTACGGTAAGACATTTTCTACATTTACAGTAAAAACATATTGATACTGTAGATTTTACAATCACAAAATCCACTGTGTAAAATCAATAGTTTAATAAAATAATAATAGTATAATAGTACTATTAATAATAGTAATAATAATAATAAAATGTACTGTGTAAAATCAACAGTCCCAATACAATTTTTGACTTTAAATGTAGAACGTGTATTAAGGTAATTTAACAGATTTTTTGGCAACCAAATTTCTTACCATATTTTACAGTATTTTACCGTAAAAAGAAGCACTTTTTTTGTTTGTTTTTTTTAACAGAAGCGGAATTTGAACCTGTGTTCAAAGACATTAGACACCATGAGTTTCTGTTCCCATTCCTACTGATCAGTTTTTAACAAACCGATGCTGATTCAAATGTGGTAATTCAGTGCTTCTCAATTCTATTTTGCAAAGCCCCCCCTTGGAAAGAGAAAACTTTTTGCGCCCCCCTCCCCACTCAACCCACAGGACTATAAATAAGATTAGTATCTATCAGAATTGTATAAGTTTACTGAAATCTGTTTCTTTTTTAACATTAACAAAATGAAAAATATATATAAATCAACTGTTAATTATTTTTTACAGTGTTTATATAGGTTACAGCTTAGTCTAAAACTAAGTGTCTGAAACAAACCAAAAAATAAAAATAAAAATGCGGAAAATTCTTATTTAATGCAATGACACTTCACATGACAAAAACGAAGCTTTTTCCCTGGGGGCATCTGTGCCCCTCCAGGAGGGTCCGCCCCACTATTTGAGAAGCACTAAAAAGAGCAATTTTTTACAGCATGCGCAAGACTGGGCAAAACATATGATGGCAATTTACTACTGAACAATAGATATAAATTTGATCTGCTAACAGAATTTTTGGTAGCCTTAACTTAACCCCTAATCGTCTGAAAATCTTGACCCAAGACCAAAATAACCCATCAAGGGTTCAATCTCTTCTAGGTCCAGACCTGGGTTATCGTTTTCATCCAATTTGTGTCACTTTGACCCAGCAATTTTTTTCACCACTATTTCACTTCCTACTGCACCAAAGCTCCTTCCTGTTTACATCCGTGCGACCAATATCGAAAGAGAACACGTGGATTGTTGTGATGCATTTGGGTTCAGCAACTTCCTGCATGGAGGCTCGTCGAACAAGGCCAGGCCGAGGAGCCCCCCCCCCCCGCTCCGAGCGCACGTCACATAGCCCGGGGCCCGATGGCGCACACGGTGCCGTCACACATGATAATGACACCCACATCAATGTGTCAACTCAATTTAACCCTCTTATAGGCTCTCTTTGACTCAATCAATGCATGGCTTTCCATCTGGTTTTCACTGCTGTCTTCACATTAGGGGAGAAGAACCCGCAAAGGCCACCGATAAGCATTTCACCAACACCGTTTCATTGCAACAACACTTCAAAAGCTGGCCTTAAAACTTCAAAGCGGCAAAGTGTTCTCAGTAGCGGGCCAGAATGCGGCGCCTTCACAACGTCAACACTGCGTGTCTCTTTAAAAAAACCAAAGCGTCTCGGGGAGCAACGCCACATTGTCCACATTGTGTTTTTGCAGCATGGCCGACCGTGCGCGGGATGCCCAGTAAACGTGAAGCTAGTGGTCCACTGGGTTGACAGTGAAGGCATTCACACATGGTGCACCTGGGGGGAGGGGGGGAGGGGGGGTCACAGGAAGAATAATCACAATGAGGATTTATGTTTGGAATTCTTCGGAGAGGGAGGGGCCTCTTCTTGGGAAGGTGTGTTAACCCACATTGGGGGGTTCAATATCTCATTCATGAATCATTCATTACCAGGGACTATTTGTGTCTTGTTCGTTTAGGGAGTATATAGGGAAGGGAGGGGTGGGGTGGGGGGGGGGGGTGCAAATTTAAAATGACGGCTCACCCTAAGAACACACAAACACTATCACATATACACAACAGGGTTTCTTAAATCATAATTCCGCAATGTTTGCAACGTGAGTGTATTTTCTCCCTCCCTCCCTCTCTCTCTTTTTTTTTTTTTGTAACGACAGTTGTCCCAAGGAGGTTGCTACTACGCCGCATGCTCCCTTGGAATAAAATAAAATGTCTGATGGAGGGGTGGGAGGGGGGCGGGGGGGTGAAAGCATGGACGGCCTTTAAAACGGTTTATAAACCAAGCACCCCGTTTCAAAAACACATCACGCCCACGTTAACAGCGATGCGTATGGTGATAGAAAAAAAAAGCGGAACGTACCTCCGGAGCGTCTGCGCCCCTAAAAACTGCGTCTTTCCCCGCGCGTCGCAATCGGATCCTCCGCAAGAGCTCGGGGCGGAATGTGAGAAGGTGCGTCTTGTTTCCTCCCAAATGCAAACGCGTCCCCCCTGCATGTCCCCCACCCAGCAGCCCCGGCCAGCCAGCCTGCTTCGCTCGCTCGCTCCAGCAATACCAGCAGCGGCAGTAGAACCAGAACCGGAACCAGCAGCAACCCAGGCCTCCGCTTAGCAGGTGGACGCGCCTCTCAGTGATGGAGACACCGCGAGCCGCTCCATGCTACGCCGCCCGCGATTCGTATTCCAGGATGAGGCGCTCGCAAGGCGGCCCGGCGCGTCCCAGCTTCCGCCCGCCTCCTTTTAAGAGATGCTTGATGTTGCCATTGTCACGGTTCTTTTTTTTTTCTCCCTCCTCTCCCCTCTTCTTCTTCTTCTTCTTTTTTTTTTTTTTTTTTTTTGCAGCTGGACCTCCCCCCCCACCCCTCCTTGCAGTCTGCACACCCCTCCTCTTCCTCTCCGAGCCTTCAGGATCCGACCTATGAGCGCGCGCAGGCGGTCGACGCAGGGCCACGCACCGCCCGACGGAACCGGGGAGCAAATCAGGTGGAGGCCACTCCAGATAGGACTGTATCATAACAGGGCGAATACAAGCACATGAATAGTCATGTATAATGAATAAGTTGCTAGTGCGCGCACGTCGTGATGGGACCGCTCGTGATACTGGGGTTGACTCTCGAGCTCTTTGGGAAAAATAAAGCGGAGACTTATTTGCGCTTGCAAACTAGACCCGTTCATTCAGATGAGACCCGAATAAGAAAAATATTTCCTGTATAAGTGGTGGAGTAAGTAGAGATGGACAGCAGTAACATGGAGCGACAACAAGGCAACAGATATGGAGAAACATGATACTGTATTCCGTATTAATTGCCTTAATTTATTTTAGGATTTCATGCAAAATGTTGTATTTTAGATTTTATGCAAATAAGGGTTGCTGCAGGTATCAGCACATTTAATGGTATGGTGTATCATGCCATGACAGAAGTAGCAAATGTTTGTTTTCAAATTTAGAGCCAATCTATTGGAACAGGAAGTAACTGTGACAGTTAGTCCTTTGCAAAATGTTGTATTTTGGATATTATGCAAAACAAGGTTGCTGCAGGTATCAGCAAATGTATACCGCGATGTGACAGGAGTGTTTCTTTTTAAATTAAGAGCAAATCATGTGGAATATGAAGCAACCTATTGCTAAACCTTGTTATAGTTTAGCTCCTTTGCAAAATGCTGTAGTTTGGATTTTATGTACAAAAAAAAAGGTTGCTGCTGGTATCAACAAATCTAATATAATTCTGTGTCATGACAAATTCATAGCAAATCAATTGGAACATGAATTAACATTGCTCAACTCCTATAGCAACTCCTTTGCAAAATGTTGTATTTTGGATGTTATGCAAAACAGAGTTGCTGCAGGCATTTGCAAAATCTATGTCATGACGTGACAGGAGCAGCAAATTTTCTTCTCAAACTAAGAGAAAACATGAAGCAACTTATTGCTAACCTGTGGTATAATCACTCCTTTGCAAAATGTAATAGTTTGCATTTAATGCAAAAAAGTTGCCACAGGTATCAGCAAATCTATTATAATGTTGTGTCAAGGCATGACAGAAGCAGTAAGTTTTTCTTTTCAAATTTGGAGCAAATCAGCTGGAATATGAAGTAACTTATTGCTAAACTGATATGGCAACTAATTGACAAAAATGTTGAATTTCATACAAAACAGAGCTGCTGCAGGTATCAGCAAATATAATTTAATGCCTTGCAATGTCACCAAAGGAGCAGCACATTTTTCTTTTTAAATTAAGAACAAATTATATGGAACATGAAGCAACTTATTGCTGAACTGTGTCATAAATACTCTTTTGCAAATGGCAGTATTTTGCATTTTATGCAAAAAGGATTATTGTAGGTATCAGCAAATCTAATGTAATTTTGTGTCATGACATGCCATGAGGAGCAAATTTTCCTCTTCGAATTAAGGGCATATCAATTTGTATTTTGGATTTTATGCAAATAAGTGTTGCTGCAGGTATATGCACAGCTAATGGTACTAAATAAAGTAACTTATTGTTAAACTGCTATAGTAACCTCTTTGAAAAATGTATTTCAGATGATATGCAAACCAGAGTTGCTGCATGTACCATCAAATCTATCTTAATGCTGTGCAATACCATGAGAAAAACAGCACATTTTTATTTTCCAATTGAGAGTGAAATAACTGGATCATAGAACTTTTTTTTTCCTCAACTGTTATCGTGGCTCCTTTGCAAAATGTTGTATTATGGATTTTATGCAAAACAGAGTTGCTGCCGGAATCAGCATATTTTATGTAATGTTTTGCAATGTCACGACGAGAGCAGCATATTTTTTCTTTACAAATTAAAAGCAAATCAATTGGAACCTGAAGTAACTTCTTGCTGAACTGCGCTATAATGACTCCTTTGCAAAATGTTGCATCCTGGATCTCATGCAAAAAAGGGTTGCAGTAAGTATCAGAAAATCTAATGAAATGCACCGTAGTGCCAAACTAGAAAACGAGAGAGAGAGAGAGAGAGAGAGAGAGAGAGAGAGAGAGAGAGACAACTGGCGAGCAAAGTAGTTAAATTGCTAGCAGGCAAGATAGTTAGCTAGCTAGCCGGCTTGCAAGATAGACAGACAAATAGCTAGCAAGATAATTAGCTAGTAAGATAGTAAGCTAGCAGGCGACATAGTTAGCGATAGATAGATAGATAGATAGATAGATAGATAGATAGATAGATAGATAGATAGATAGATAGATTGCAATAATTGAGATATCTACTTAGCTAGCTATTTAGCTACATAAATGGAGGTAGACCAGGCCAGATAGCTACATTGTAGCTAGCTAGCTAGCTAGCTAGCTAGCTAGCTAGCTAGATAGATAGATAGATAGATAGATAGATAGATAGATAGATAGATAGATAGATAGATAGATAGATAGATAGATAGATAGATACTCTACAGAAAGTTTGCAGAATGATTGGACATAAACAATTTATTGCAACTATAATGCGATTTCATAGCTGTAGAGACATGTGAAGCTGTAATGGTCTCCAATGATACACTTGGATATTTTCAGCTCTTTGACAAACATTAAATCAAATGGAAGCGCACACAATGGTGCTTGTCTTAATTGAACTTGTCTTCTCTCGGCGCATGCACGCTGGCAAACACAATTTATTTTTCTCTCTGACACAAACACGCCTTTCAAATTACTTTCCAAATGGATGTGGAACCTTTGCACGTTTCACACTTTTTAACTGCAGGGGGACTGGCATAATTGCCACAGTAATTCCATAGTAACCACAATCTCAAAATATCTTTTATTGCAGTCTTTTATCATAGAAATATCACACAAGATTGGAGTTTAATTTAAAGGTTGACACGTTAATTTAATTTGTGGGAAGCCCTAAATATCTTTTAGCGCATGAGTTTAAGTGACATTTTGCAATTAGGACTAAATATCGATGTGATTATATTTGAGCAACAAACATCACATCACAAAAGTTTGATTTTACTTTTTAACATATACAGTATAATCGAGTGTAGTAAAATCTAACCCATTTAAGAGTTCTTCCCCAAAATGTGCGTTTTACTGAAAACATAAATGACAGTTGTCATTGGCTTGAGTTTTTAAACTATTAAAAACATGCAGCGCATCTGTTGGAGCAAAATACTGAATCCTGGAGTGGAAATAATGACACATTGTCTGTATTTGTGAGCAACAACATCACTAACAAGCTGTCCTAATGCGACGCCCACACAGCTGTCTCACAACGTCACCCTACAGGCCCAAAATTCTTTTTACACCAGTGCCAGGTTTCACACATTGTTCCGCCTTAATTGTTCCCTACTAAATAAATATAACATTGCGACATCGCCAAGTCAGACCGATATCACTTTTGGGTTTTCGGCTAGAAATGAGAAGCTTAAGTATTTTATTCTTATTTGTCCAATAATTTATATTCCATCTCGGGATGGATGCGTATCTATACCAGGTAGGGCCAACTGTGGCCTTTTTTGAGGTATTGAGTGTTTGTAGATGCCGCCGATACCAGGCGCCGATATTTACAGCCAAGCAAAACAAATCAACTTAGAATTTTCATCAAAATCAGAAAGAATAGTTTTACTTGCAATGTTTTATGTTAAATGAGATTTTATCACGCAAAAGTTCAAGAGGTGTTGGTCCAGAGAGAATTCTCAGTCTTGTATCGGACTGAAGAAAAATTTGTAAAGTATTGGGCATCTTTTCCGCCTCAGAAAGAATAATTTTGCTTAAAATATTTTATAATAAAAAGGATTTAGTACTAAAGTACTGGAGGTATCGGTCCATTCTGAAAGAGAATATTTGTTCCAATATCAAACTGAAGAAAAATTAGGAAAATTACTGGGCAGAAACAAACATCTCAGAATCTATTCTGACTCAAAATAATCGTTTTGCTTATAATGTTTTATGTCAGATGAGAGCTTATATTGTTGAAATACTAGCGGTATCAGTCCAAAGATCATTTTCAGTCTTGTATCAGTTTGAAGAAAAAGTTGCTAAATTATCAGGCATAAACAAATAGAATCTTTTCAGCCTCAGAAATAATAGTTCGCAATATTCTATGTTAAATGAGATTTTATATCGCAAAAGTACAAGAGGTATCGGTCCAAAAATAATTCTCAGTCTGGTATTAAAAGAAGTTACTAAATTATTGGGCATATTTCAGTTTTTTTTTTTCTGCCTCAGAAATAATAGTTTTGCTTACAATGTATTATGTGAAATAAGATTTTATATTGCAAAAGTTCTCGCAGTATCAGTCCAACGAAAATTCTCAGTGTGGTATTGGTTTGAAAAAAAAGTTGCCAAATTATTGGGCATAAATAAACATCTCATCCTGCATCAGAAATAATCGTTTTGTTTGAAATGTATTATGTTAAATGAGATTTTATATCACAAACGAGCCAGAGGTATCGGTACAGAGAATTTTCAGTCTGGTATCGGTCTGAAGAAAAACTTGCTGAATTATCAGGCATATAAAAACATCTCTTATTTTTTTCAGCATCGTAAATAATAGTTTTACTCGGAATATTTTATGTTAAATGAGATTTTATATTGCATAAGTACTAGAGGTATCGGTCCGTTATCAGAGAGAATTTTTGTTCTGGTATCTGATGAAAATTTTGGTGAATTATTGGTCATGAACAAACATCTTAGAATCTTTTCTGCCTCAAAAATAATAGTTTTGCTTACAATGTTTTATGTGACACGATAAATCATATCGCAAAAGTATCATCCATTCACAAAGAGAAGTATCGGCATACTGGTATCAGTCTGAAGAAAAAAGATGTTACATTATTGGGTGGAAACTTTGTACATCCCGTCTGCCACAAACTTGCTCACAAGCTAATTCTCAAATTTAGTTTGGCAAAGATCTTTTTCTATAGCTCGCTACATTAGCGTCTTTTAGTGTTGGGTTTTTTTGGGGGCGGGGGACCAGCGTTAGCTGTTTTGCCTTGATGTGGTAAGCTAAACTTGAGCTGAATTTCTGGTAAGCAAACTCCTTACAAAGAATGCATATCACTCTACCGTTTTTTTTTAAGTTATGGTATCGAACAAGTCATAATTACATCATGAAAAAAACTGCTAAAAAGTTGCCAAAATTAAAAAAAACAAAGTATTGTGAGTATTCTCGGCAATCAAGTGGTAAATTAAGCAAAACCAAACACTTATAAAACAGCAATGCAACGGAGCCCATCTTGCCTGCAGGAGCTCTCACTGAAAGATAAGCTGAAAATCGAGCAGCCAGCTAAATAAATCTGATGCTCACCAAGCCTGACACTTGGTGTGAAACGTCCTATAAGTTATGTAAAAATCGTCCCTAACTGCTAAGTTATCTCCGATTAAAACACGCTTGGGCCTAAATTGAATTTGACACAGAGTAGCGACGTTAATGATGTCATCTAGACATAAACCCCGGAGCTGCTCTGTAGACGGTGAATAATGGAGCAACTCCCATGGGAAATACCGCGGTAGACACTTGTGATGTCACCGTTTTTTAGTGGGACTCAACAGCAGGCGCAGCTACGCTACGGAAAAAGGTCAAAGGGCGTTGCTACAGTATTTCATGTGTGACTCATCACTTTTTTTGGAGACATTGCACCTATTTTTTTGTTTTTGTTTACATCTTTGCATCAACAAACGTTTCCTGCAACCAACTAACGGTGACTACGATACAATACGGTATGATACGAGACACTATAATAAAGATAATTATCTGCAAAAGTTGTATCAGTATACCTCAAATTTTAGGCTTTTGAACATCAACAAGAAAGAAAAAAAACACATTATAAATCAACTTTCAATTAAAAAAAGGGTTTATACAGGTTAGTATGAAGCAGAAAAAAATTATAGCATATATATATATATATATATATATATATATATATATATATATATATATATATATATATATATATATATATATATATATATATATATATATATATATTTATATATATAAAATTTCAATCCTTATTTAAGCTAGAAACATTTTTGACCAACTCAACTGTTTAATGATTAGATGTATTGATGAATTGAATAAAGAAATAATAATAAATGTATCATCTATCTTGTATCTTAAACATGTATCTCAAAGAAGGCATTAATCATTGCACTGATTTTTTTCTAAATAACATTATTTATTAATGTTATTTTATAGTTATTAAAGTTATTGTTATAGTTCAAAAATCCCACTCAGACTTTGACAATGAGTGCCACTGCAACTGGTGGCATGCATGTGCAATTACACTTCACAAGGCAAAATCAAAGCCTGCGACCCCAGTATTAATATACTTTTATTTATTTACTATTATTATAATTATTATTGTTATGGTTGTTATTACAACCATTATTTTTTTCAGATATGTTTTTTTTTTTTTTTCAGATTTACGTCATTCCAATGTTCCAAATATGTTCCAAATATTAATGCCACAGGTGCTTCCATTTTTTTCCAGCTCTGGAGTAAAACTATTATTTCTGAGGCTACACATATTGATTAATATGTTCACACTTCTGCTCCAGATTAAAAGAACAAAACATGATTTTTTGCATTTAGCTATGCTTTTAAAAAAAAGAAACAATCTTAAAAAAGGAACAAAAGCAAAAAAAAAAAAAAAACTTCAGGAGAAAAACAATCTCTACTCAATTTGATTTCCTGCGGATTTTTTGGGAACGTAACCACCACGATAAACAAGGCAATCTTGTACCTTTATTTTGTCAAGGATTATCCAGATACACATTGCCCTTAGTGATGCTATTTCATGGAAGATGAGCCATAAACAAACAGATGTTTTTACACAATCTATCTTCAGGTGTCATTAAAAAAAAAGGAGAAAAAAAAGGTGAGAACTACTGGCATAAAGAACGGCTTGTTGTTTTTTTGTTTTTTTATGCTTGCAGTATAATTGTTTCAGCTCTCTGCTGTTGGCCTCCAGTGAGGCAAATATGTAAAAATGTAAACATGCTCTATCAAACAGTATCCACTTCCTATTACCTTAGTAAAGTGCTCTCAGTGAGGCATTTATTTCAATTTAAAATGTGATTTCCTGTCTGTATGGAGATGTGAGAGCCCGCTGCCTTCACTCGTTCAATGGAGAAATTGTCAAATTTTGCGAAGTCATGTACAAGACTAAAAAAAGAGAGCTTTGATCTTGAAGTGAAAGAAAGTTTTTTAAAATGTGCCTACCGCAGCGGTCTGATTGACGTCTAAGTCAAAAACATCATTTGACGAGGTACAAAAAAAAGACAAAAAAGGAAAATCCATCTTCCATTTAATTTGTTCTTAATTTGAAAAGATACTGTACTGTTCCTGTCACGGCACTAAAATGCATTAAATCGGATTTGCTGATACCTGCAGAAACCCTGTAAACCTGAATCATTTTGACCCGGGCGTATTCAGTCACTAAAACGTGTCTGAAATGCGAATAATCCAAATCCAAAGCTTTGTTTTAACCAGTAAAATGTATTCATTTCACAGCGATAAACTCTGTGGGTCAAAATGACCCTGGGTGACGTGTATATTACAAAAGTGTCAAAAACTAAATTTTTGATTGGAATAACAAAGGCAACACTTAATTTATACCCGTTTATTATTTTTGTTTCTCTGGAATAGTTATAACATCCTGGTTCTAACATTTGAACCATGGCATATAATCCAAATCTACTGTTTTGTTTTAACAGCAATGATGTCTGTATATTAATAATATTTTAATTATGTATATTAAGAACTTGAGCGGTTTGCATTTATCCCAAAATAAAAACTATTATTGCTTTGTGGAAATCTACTGACAAAGCAATAATGGCAATAGTTCATTTATATGTTACATTTGTTTCTCTACATAGTAAAACCATCCTGGGTCAATTTGACCCATTTTCATGCATGATTATCCAAAAGCTACCCAAACCTTTTTTTTTGTATAATCCTGCTAATTAACAACTCTTTCCCTCTATTTTCCTCTCAGAAAGAGCATTAATATTCTTGGGTGATTTTGACAAACAAGTTACAACAATATTTATGAAAATTCAAAAACCATTGTAACAAGAATACATACAAATGCAATATGTTGATTATACATAAGCCAATCAGAGGTAGTGAAAAAGACATTTCTAACTTTCAAATGGGTCAGTTTGACCCGCACCATTCGGTTTAAAATCTCCCCTGCCCCCATTTACCCCCAAGATAATTCAAGAAGCGTTTTTTAGGTAATAGGTACTACATAAATCCCACATGATCTGCAATTTGATTAAAAACTGTATTTTGTGAATACAGCAGTATTTACATAATATTGGAACACAGTCTCAGCATACACAGACGATGAACATGATTCTCACGTGCGCATGAGTGTGTGAATATTCATTGTCATTCTGACCAGGAGCATTGATATCATGCACAAGGATTACGCACATAAATTTACACTCCCACACAAAACGGTGGAAATAACTACATCTTGTGTGAGGCACTGATGCATATTTATCACGGCTGAGACGCCCTTGGCCACGCAGGCCTACGAGTTGCACCGAGGAGGGATGGAGGGATGGGTGTCAGCTGCTTGTCTGGTGCAGAGGACGGCCTCCCACTTTCAGACGAAGGAGAGCACGGGGGACTTTGGGGACAGACGGTGGAAGGGGTGGTGGCAAATGTTTAGCACCTCCAAAACGATTTTTTTTTTATTTTTAGGAGCTAGGGTGCAGCTCTTTGAGGAAGGCTAACGCTCAAAATTCATCCACAAATGCTCAGAGATACACACATTGACTTTACCGGTAGATTGTCTCCTGGTGGCTAGCAAAAAATAAAAGCTGCAGATAAGCTGCAATGGACTAGAAGCCGCAGGGCTCAAATAGTGAGAAAAAAGTTGCGGCTTCTGCCTCTAAAAAGTCATCCCAAATAGGGCAATTGAGTGCTGCTAGCAGCTAATACTGCTAGCATCAAGTGCTGCATCATGAGGTTTGAATGCCTTCAACCTCTAGAGTCAAAACCATTTAGAGAAACAGTCGCATCAATCAAAATTCACATTTGAACAGGTCATCTGTCACATACACTGCAAGTACAAAGCAAGGTAATTCTCTAGATGATGCCCTCGAGGAGGAATTCTCAAACTTCTATCTTGCCTTTCCTGACTAACAGCCATTCAAAGGGGCATTGTCATTGCAAAGTGTCCGTTGGTTACTTGAATGCCATCACTTCCAAGGCATCCCAGAATGATTTGCTTAATTATGTGCAAGCGATTTATTCATTCAATTCTCTAAATATTACACTGTACGATGAATGTGTTGAACAAGACTGTGTAAGCATTTCAGTTCATGAAACCATGACGCTGAAACGAAGCACAAACTTCAGCTCCTCAATCATGTTGCCTAAGTCCAATGCAGAGAATGTATTGCTGAGTGCAATACATTAAAGATGCTTTGTTTCCTAATCGTAGCGGCTGCATGCAAATGGTCTAGCCCTCAGCTAGTTATTCCTGGGTGCATATATGTTTGCTTGCTGCCTATTTATACTGTGTTTACACAATTAGTGGAAATTGGAATGATTAGCAATAGATTAAAATGACGGACGAAATCTACTGTTTGTTTCAGTAAGAGCAAATTAATTGGAACATGAAACAACATAATGCAGTTAGCCTAGATAACCACTATATATATATATATATATATATATATATATATATATATATATATATATATATATATATATATATATATATATATATATATATATATATATAAGCATTAAGCGAAATAAAGAATTGAATGAATGTTATAACAAAGACAAAGCTAGATTGAAAGTGTCTGATTGATTGGTTGGAGTTGACACAGGTGAATCTGGCGTAATCCTGACAGGCGCGGAGTAAGCGGATCTTTCTTTAATAATTGAAAGTAATAAAAAGTAACATTCAAGTTAAAATGTCAGCCCGAGCGTGATGAGCCTTCTGCCACCTCGTGACGGATGAAAGTCGACTTTGATAAAGTCTCTCTTAAAAGGAAATCAAGTGCATGATTACTGTCTGGATGGCTCTCCTTTCATGCGTTAGATGTCCAGGCACATAAGTTGATGGTAATGGCGTCCTTCTAATACAACTCAGGAAGAGATTATGAGACACTTCATTAGCGACTCCCAACAGTGGTTGCCCCTTAAAGGTGACTCGCTAATTATTCACTGAGCATCATTCACTCTGATCTGCTCAGGTTTCTGTTTGATTTGCTGAAGGACATAACGCGCTGAAGCGTTGACGTTTAGCCAGCTTGTCAGGTCGAAACGGGGTCGCTCAAAAACCTGTAGTTTCACGGCTCCCGTTTCTCCATTTGCTCACGAGGTAATGAGGGAGCCGGCTTTGTTTAGCATGCGGTGTTCGGCACTCAGCTTTCTTCCAATATAGCACTAATCTACGGAAGCGTGGCAGTCAGGAGTAAACATTTTTGACTGGCATTTTTTTTTTTTTTATATGGAGGTCCAGAAGTGGCACAATTTCATAAATGAATGTGTTGAGCAAGATTGTGTACAGTATGCATTTCAGTTCTCGAAACCATGACTGAAACGTAGCACAAAAATTGACCTCCCAGTGATGCTGCCCTGCATCCACTGACAAGAAAGTATTGCATAGTGCAATCCATGAACCCATTCAGCGCCATGGATGAGAATTCTCATCTTTTAAAATAGTAATAATAATAAATCATAAAATGCTGGTCATTTGCGTTATTTATGGAGGGTAGCTGACACCCTTGATTAATGCTAAACTAAGCCAATTGAGCACTGTAGTGCTAACTGTGACCATTGGATGGCAGTGTTTCCACACCTACAACACAGCTTTTACCAAAATCAATTCTAACTGAAGATTTATTGTCACATACATAGCACCAAACCACACAGTGAAATACTTACTCTGTTCACCACATTCCATATCAAACAAATAATAATGAAATATTAGGAAAAGAACAGTCCTGAAGTTCCTGTGGTTGAAGTCCCCCGCTGTGATGAACAGCGTTTGTCCTCAAGTTTGCCAAAGTCCGCAACACAGTGCGCGCCTCCAGCTCGACGGCCGAATCCGGTGCATTCCCCACCAGCCAGGCCTCAGCGAAAGTCCAAAGTGAGAATTTTGAGTTTATTCTCAAAAGTCTGATTATTTTTCTCAGACTTCTGGAATTCCATGGATTCTCATTTTAAGGAGAGGATTCTGAACTTTATCCACCAAATTTATAGAATTCTGACTTCTAAGAAGAGTCAGAATTCTGACTATAATTTTCAGACGAGTCAAAAGAGAGAAATCTGAGTTTGTTCTCAAAATTCTGACTTTATTCTCAGATTTCTGACGATACAAAAATTCTTGTTTTCAAGTGAGAATTCTGAACTTCATCCACAGAATTCTGACTTTAAAGAATAGTCAGAATTCTGACTAGGATTTTGAGAAAGGTGAGAAGTGAGAATTATGAGTGAATTCTAAAAAATCTGACTTTATTCTCATACTTCTTACATTCAAGAATTCTCCTTTTTCTTAACTTGATCCACGGAATTCTTCAAATTTGACTTCTAAGAATTACCTAGTAGAATTCAAAAGTGAGAATTCAGAATTCATTTTCAGAATTCTGACTTTATTCTTCTGAAATTCCAAAGATTCTTATTTTAACATCAGATTCTGACTTTTCAGAAGTCTCACTTTTAAGTCAGATTTAATTCTGACCTCAAACTTCTCCCCTTAATGTGAGAAACGAGTAGTTTTGGATTTCTCATTTTGAAGTCAGAGGTCTCACGTCAGAATTTTGACAGTAATGTGAGAATTCTCACTTTACAGCCTGAAACTTGTGAAGTAAAAAAATCTACTGTATTCTCAAAAAATTCTGATACTAAAAGTCAAAAGAGATTCAGAAGAGTTTCTTCTGAGAATTCAGACACTCCTCACACTCCGAATCCTCACTTCAGTCAGAATTCTGATTTCTTAGAATTCTCACCTTAGCAAGACAAAGGACTGTTTTCAGAAATTTATTTATTTTTGCCATAAGTCTCACTAGTCAGAATTCACTTCAGAATTTTGAATTTAAAGTTACACTTTCATTTCTGAGTTCTCACTTTATGGTGTGAACCTTGAGATTCAAGAATTCAGACTTCTTCGAATTCTAGTAGATGTGAAAATTCTGAAGTTATCAGAATTCAGACACTCAATTCTCAATGTAAACTCAGAATTCTGATTGTTTCCAGAATTCTGACTTTATTCTACCTCTTAATTTACAGTCAGAATCCTGAGAATAAACTTGGACCTCTGACCTCAAAATTTGGAAGTCATAAATCTGTCTAGCTTTCTAAGCATTGAGTCAGAACAAAATATTCAGAGAAAAATGAGAATCCTGGCCACCTATTTTTTTTCTTCCCCGGAAAAGAAAAACCTAACCGTCTCGAAACAACAATCCAACTTATTTGCAAAATACTTACCAGCATATTTAGTCATCAGCATTGCCATCACACTGTGCAAGAAATCAGTCACAAGATTGGTGTATAAAGACAATCATTTCATTTTATTAATAGAAACAATACCAGCAGGGATTCAAACAAAGCGTGCGTATCACACACAAAGCAGCCCTCCGAAAACGAGGGCATACATGTCAGTTCTTAAATATTAATATCGAGGCAAAACCTTCAACGCTTTCTGATCAATCCGTCCAATTAGTCGCAGTTAAAAACGACAAAGACGACGGTAGTTGCGCGGATTGCAAAACGTTCCCAGAGGAGCCCGCGCGACGTGGCCAAAACCATTCATCATTTATTAGATGCTTCTCGCCGTGTTATTTTTACGGCGACGCATCGGTGACGTTCGGCTAATTCGCTCCAGAGAATGGGACTCCCGACGTTCACCTTTAGCTCATCCTTTCATGAAGACAATGGGAAAAATTTCACATTTCACTCAAGCGTGTGACATTTATAGCGTAAAATGCGAGTGAGGACTGAAGCACGGGGAAAGTCTCGTTTAGCCACGTAGAATACACGCATACACATAATTAGAACAAAAAAACAGGTGAGGACAAATAAACCCAAGAGCTTTCTTCTATGTTTGTTACATGTTCCATAGTCCAAACCATCATTCTGATTAATATTGCTTGTGGAATAGGAATTGTACTGGTTTTAATCCATCTCAGGGCGGCCATTTTGCCACTATATATACTTACATACATACCTACCTACCTTAGTTCTCGATTAGCTAAAGTGAATAATTACTTTTAATTACCTAACCATAAACTTTAGTTACTTGCAAAGTGATTACCTACATGATAAAGCACTAAAGATTAAGTACTAAAATTCTCAATTACCCGAATCAAATACTTAGTATTTAATTACCTAAAGTAACCATTCACTTTAGTTAGGTACTAAATAACCGATTAGTGTTGAAATGATTGAGAACCTTCAGACAGTTTGACCAAGTCCAATCAGCTTGCGAGTATCACATGATCAAACTCATGACCCCTGAGGAACTACGATGTCATTTTCTGTGGATGGGAAGCAACAAAATGGCCAGTCCTTGAGAAGGAGAAAAATGGATGGCTATTGTTGCTGAATTCATATTCCACAAACAAAATATTAACTCATTCAGCGCCGGCCATTTGGAAATCTCTTTGAACCTGTTCAAAGACAGAACAAAAAAAATATGTTCTTGCTTAATCAGTATGCCATGGGGGCACAAATACAAATTTTTTAATGGGGGGGGGGGGGGGGGGGGGGGACTTCACGTTTAAAAAATCAGTGTAAAAATAATCTTTCAGATCCATCCGTACGAAGGCATATGTACAGGATGACACGTAATCTCGTTTTCCGGTGCGAATCAAGATATCAATAAAGCCCAACGGATCCAAAGCAAAGACAAGGAAGTGGATGCGACCATGTTGTGGAGCAGATGTCTAGCGCGCAACGTTATGTGATATACGAGGTCTCTTACTCTTGGCTTTGGCTGAGGGAACCGACATATAGAAGCTCTGGAAGCCATCCAGTGTCTGCTCGGCTCCTCCTCAACTTGGCCGGCGAGTCTTTATTCAGATGAGGAGGAGAAGCAGGAAGCGTGGCCGGGAAGCATAATGGGGGCCCCATCCGCCCCCCCACCCTCCCCTAAAAATCCCACACAGACTGGGGACTCCAGCTTGGGCCATCTGCGCGGGGATGGTGATGAGACTCGGAGGTGGCAGCTTCTCTCAGCAGGAGCAGTTCCCGCAGCCCTTCACACTGTTGAGGATCTCCTCCTGCAGTTTCTTCCTCTCCTCCTCCTTCTGCGAGAGGCGCTCGGGCGCCGGCCGGCTGGAGCTCTTGCTGTCGTTGAGGATTTTGCTGTTCTGCGTGTTCCACAGGTCGGCGTACAAGCTGCCCGCCGTGCCCAGGAGCGTTTGGTGGCTGCCGCGCTCTTTCACTTTACCCTGCCCCGCCAGAACAAAAAAAAGTTTACCCAAATCAAAGTGACTGCCAAAGCACCGGCGATGGGATGAGATCTTGGACGACGAGACGTCGCGAGATTTGCGCATGCTGGGCCGAGAGTGCGATGGAACACACGGGAGAATGGGCTGTGTTTTGCGCTCTGCATGACGATAAAACACGCCGGAAAACGTGCTAAGAACGCTTCAAAATAACCCTTATCATAAAACAAGGCATTGTCCTGAAATTGTGCTCAATTGCCAATTCTGGGCACTAAAAAATTTGTACTTAATTACACTGATATTTAATCGAACAGTGCCTGTTGCCAACGTCTAGCATGGTGCATAGCATAAATTTGCCTTTGACTAGCAGCGATCGAGTATCCGATTACTTTCCAGGGGAAGTTGAATGAATGTAAATCAGAACTACACTTTGATGCCGACATAATGACATGGTTGCCGTTGCTACTGATCATTTTTGAAAAAAAAACAGGCAAATGTGAATAAAATACATATAATGTATCTAATGTATTAATTATCAGTGGGAAATTGCATTGAGTTCTCACCTGATTACAAATATATACCGTGCTAGCTTTTAATTGAAACCCATTTTGAAAATTCTGATAGGAATAAATTTGGTTTGAAATGACCAAAAATTACATTTTGACTGCTAATTGATTAACATTTGCTTAAAAGTAAATGATGTGCTTGGTTCTAAGTAGGCTTCATTGTTTTTTCATTAGTTTGCCAAGTGTGCCTGTGTGCCAAGTTTTTGACATATTTTGGGTGATTTTTAATTTTTTTTTTCTTTTCCTTATTTATTTATTTATTTTAGTTTACTATTATTATTTGTAAGTATAAAGCCTTGAAGCAGTGTTTATATATTGCTTGTTTAAAAAAGGGCAATAAATAAAGATATTAAACATAATAAACATACATAAATAAACATGACCAAACATGATGAATACAGGGATCCCTCCTACTTCGCGGTCTCAGTACGCGTTTTTTTCCAAGAAAAATAAAAAATATTTTAAAATAAAAAATCATTTAAAAAATGTGCAAAAATGTACAAAAATTGAAAAAAAACAAAAAAGTACATTATACAGTACTGTATTAATCAAATAATGTAATATTAGTTAATAACTATGTTAAGAATTCTTCAAGCGTTAAGAGTTTGTGATGTTTTTTATCTTATTTTGAAATGTATGCTTTTATTTTGTCGGGTCACGTTGCATTTCCGTTTCCTGATTTACGTTCTCTGTGCGTCATTCGGCTCGTTACGGTGACGTAGTGAATGACAACGTAAGGTCATATTTATAATTTATTATCATTTATGTTGATAACGCACGCTACTGCCTATGTTTAGTAAGCGATGAGTGTTTATTCTGTTTATGTGTTCGTTTGTGTAGAGGTTGTACTTTATAGTTCGTAGTTGTTGTTAGTTGTTGCTAACCCGCTAATGTCGGTGAAAAATACAGTAAATTCATAGATTAAAGTTCGGCAAGTGTTTATATGTTAGTTGACTGACTTTAACATTGTTGTTGATTTATTATTCAACAGATACTGCATAATACAACATACTATATAATACACTGTAAATGAGCCATAAACAATAATGTTAATAATGTTAACAAGGATAACGTAATGTTAAATAATAGGAGAAAGAAAGTAAAATGGGCAAAAAATACAAAAAAAAACGATTGTTTACGGTTTCTGTGGCTATATTGGGGCGTATAGAAATCGAGCAACTGATACCCTACTTCACGGGGGCTTGACAGCCCCCATTAACCGCGAAGTAGGGGATCACTGTAATTGTGATTTCAATATTGATCAAAGCAATCGTGGCAATTATTTTGGCCATAATCGCACAGACCCATAATGACCAATATTTCACATTACAAAGTCTCGTGGACTTAGTCTCGTCTCGTGCGATTCGTGTCTCGTCCCGTTCCTCTCAAGCACACATGCTACGGTGAAGTTGTCGTAATGCGTTGCAATAATAAATCTCCACTGACCAGCAACACTGACCACACTCTAGAGTGAGCCAGCTCCCCCCTGTAGGATCCCTCACGCCTCCTGAACAACTGTTGCCTTTCTCGCACAAAAACACTGACTCACAAACACACACGCCTCCCACACAGTCCAACACAAATGAACCCCCACCCCCACCCCCCACCTCCCATGAGCCCGCAGAGGTGTTGGCATTATCTTTAGTGAGCCCAAGACGAGCCCGCTACCGCTGGCGTGCGTTTTTTTTTAATGAGCACCCCGGGCGGTCCTCTTCCTGGCGACACCTGCAAACTCCATGGCGACATCACACAGCAAACATGCCTCCACGCCATGACCCTCTGATCCCCGCCATCTGACATGCCCACTGGGAGCGCTTCAAAAAGGGACTCTTATTTCGATGGAAAATCTCACTTGACTGTCGATACGTTTCCCGATGATGTTCCTTTTTTAAGACGGCGACTGATTCCAAGAACGGTCTTTACCATTGGCTGGTTACGCTTCATACCTAGCAACATTGAACGCATCCGAAACACTCGTCTCTCTCTCTCTTTTTTTGTTTTACCGATTATAAGTAATCAAGGAGGATGATACCTGATATTCAAAGTGGCTATTGAGTTACTAATTAATTACTGGGATAAAAACAAAAAATAAGCGTACTAACTTTTCAGATTGGCATAACGTTATCTCCTTTTAATCTAATCAATTTTAATATCAAAATAACTATACTTTGAAAAGTATCGAAACTTACACACAAAACTTACACCTAGTACGAGCTTGTCATGGTACCGAGTCAATATATATATCAATACATATATATCAAAATAATATATTGATATATTGTATAAGGAATAGGGGATGTATTAACCCCCTCTCCCTAAACCATATTGATTTTTAAAACAATAAATAAATAATACATATTATTAAAAAGCTGTCTTTGCAGTCCAGCAACTCAAACTCACGTTTAAACAGTTTTTTTTTTCAAATATTAGAATAAAAGGTGTCAGAAAATAGCTGACACGAGAATGAATTAATTATATTTAATTATCTGCCGTTCTGTTTTTCATGTTGACATTTATACCTTTTTATAAAGTATTATTTTATTATCTATTATTATTACTTTATTAAGTATTATTTTATTATTTCAAGTATTTGCCATTTTTGCCAAAACGAAGAGAGTCTTTTGCTGGGTATCGATAGTTTGAAATGTTAACAGAGTGAAAACATGAATGAACTTTAGTCAATGCACATGTTTGTTCTAAAATTATAAGAAAAATTTCATGAAATCTCGGTCATCAGCATGTTTAAATAAATTGTGAAATCTTTATTCATTGGACTTTTGTGGTGTCACAACTTCAGAAATAATCCAGGTCACTAAGGCGCATGATTTAAACTCCAGAGGGCAGTCTAGAATATTGTTTCATTGTTAATAATAATAATAATAATAATAATAATAATAATGTAAGACAATTACAGTTTGTAAAGAATTCTAGAGGTGTTGTCGCTCAAGGTTTAAGGTTTATATGACCATCATTCTCTGCTAGCGCAAGTTGATAATTAAAATGAAGTTTTGGAAGAAAAGTTGGTTCGTAAACACTTTGATAAAAATAATCTGATGTTTGTATTATTCTAAACATATTTGCATAATGTTCCAAAACCCAAGCAGAAACACGTGCTTTGGCACGAATATATAAACGAAACATCTCCCAGTGGAATACATTAAGAAGTGTGCAAAGCAAATGGTTAAATTCACGAAACGGGGAGTGATAATAAACAGAAGGTCATTGGAGTTCAGACCCTCATGGGAAATGTGCTAATTGGACTGGCCATTAATGACAAGCATGCACAGAGTTCCCCGGCAAATTTGCAGATTTTATCGAGGGGAACCTATTCTCTGAAATTCGTTGAAACCGTCAGTAACTTTGCACTATTTTGTAGCATTTCGGTGCCAACGAACTACATTCATGTGCGAGGAGGAGTTTCATTTAGGCCGTAGCTGTATCTTGTCGCCATCTTGTGGCAACTACAGGCAATTATAAAATGTATAATTACATGAACACTTTTTCGCTAATCTGAGAGCGAAGGAAATGGGATGAAATTTAAGACCACGTACCTCACTAAGCACAATGATCTCATCGGCGTCCACAACGGTGGAAAGTCTGTGAGCGATGAACACAGACGTCCTGTCTTTCACCATCTCCTTCATTGCACTCAGGATGTTCTGAAAGAAGAACCTACATCAATTTTTTTTGTCCACTGAAGCGAAAAGTTTATAAAAATAGAGACCTTGTATAAACAGGCTAGTCCCAGTGCTTCAACTTTTACTTTCAACCATCGGTAGAAATTGTTCTTTTGTTCTTTCGTCAATTGCCCCAAAAAAATTGAAAATAGTTGTAAAACATCGTCCATACTGTCCACCGCAGACTTCCTCCGACGCTGATTGTTCTTGAGTTTAGATTGGCAAAGAGCTTTGCTACATTAGCATCATTGTTGCTATCGTTAGCTGTGGCAGCTTGGTGCTTTGCATTTATGAGGTAGGCTAAACTTGTGCCGCTTCTGTGGTAAGCATCCTTCTTTTTTCAAATAATGGATATCTTTTTACATTCATCAAAAGGTGCAGTCGAGGCGTTTTTTTTTTTCCCACTTAAATTGATAATTTATCCGACCAACAACTCTTACATGCTCTTCCATTTTCATGACTTCCTTCTACCATCCCACCCACAACAACAGCCAATGCTGAAACACAATGACAGGCGATCAGTGCCCACTTAAGGGAGTGATTAACCTGTTTTCCAACTCCCAAATCATGCACGAGTAGTCTGATACACAAAAACGGATCCAACCAGGATACAAAACCAGATCTGATCAGGATAGAGAAAGCATAAAGTTAGTTTAAAAATTTGAGTAACGCAAACAAAAAGAAACCCACCCCCTAACTAGGACCGTAATTGATTGCAATCAATCTGCCACCCCTAGCAAATATAACTCAAAGTCAACTCTCCTGTTCTTCTCACTGCATTGTTGACATGTTAAATCAGACATGCATTCACATCAGCGAGAAACTATAATTAACATGTTCCACGGTGCCGCTCTTTTCTCACAGAGGCAGAAATGGCAGGCTGAACTTTTTCATTAAATGTAACATTTACAAAGACTGAGGGGGTTTAAACTGAGCCGCAGCTTAAGGAGGAGGAAACAGCGGCAGGTGGCAAAGGGGGAATATGCGTAGTGCTGTGTGAACGGGGGAGGGGGGGGGGGGGGGTCCCAGTGATGCGGAATTATCATGTGCACCTTTGGCAGGTGACTGAGTGGGTGTTTGTTCTGTTAAATATGTATGTATGCCTGCACCTCTTCCGTGATGGAGTCCAGAGACGACGTGGCCTCATCGTACAGCAGAATGGGCGGATTCTTCAGGATCGCACGGGCGATGGCGACACGCTGCTTCTCACCGCCTGAAATAAAACAATGGACGTCATGAAACAATGCAAACAGACCTCAGCGGGTCGGGATGAAATTATGAGCGAAAGGTCTCCTCCTGCCCTCATCGGATAATCACCTCAAGCAGAGAGAAAACGCACCGCAGCAACAATTCTGCATGACGGGTAAAAGGGGACTTTTATTTAATTGTGAAGAAAAATCAGCAGGAGACTTTGGCTGGGCGTCTGACTCAGCCTTTGTTACATGCAAGCTGTGTGTGGCCTTTTGAATGCAAGCAGCTTTTAGAGAAATAATAAAACGGCGCCAGCAGTGGCGGAATGTCACAGAAGGAAGTTTGAAACCCAGACTGCCACCAGCTTAATGATAACTTGACAAACTAACATTAATGTAACAATTCTTGACTCCTGAAAATGGAAAGAAAATTAAAATATGGCGTATGAGGATTTTAGTTCAACACAAGGGCACTCAAGTTCCGACACACCAAATTCAAGGACGCCTTTATGAACCTTGCTTTGTAGTACGCTAATATTCAAATGGAACAAATACTGTAGCTCTTATGTGACCTATTTGAAAATATTTGCTTCTTTGTGTCAGTAGATAAAAGCCGCACATGAAGAAAAATAGCATATGGTTATATATTGAATCCTTTGATTAGGGCTGTAGCTATTGAATAGATTGGTCTTTGGCTATCCCTGTAAAAATTCCATCAAAAACGTAGACAGATAAAAAAAAAAAAGATAGATTTTTGCTTGGTTCAGGTTACTATGAATATTAGAAGACTAAGTCTAACGGTGCCAAGCGATATCTGAAGAAAAGGCAACCTCTAGAGTGCCAGCCGATTTCAAGCATTTTGACGAATCATATGAAAGATTGGATTCTCTTCTTCACCTTGAAAAAGAAAGTAAGATTTTACCTTATTCCGTTTTTAGTAATCACTGTTTGAAAAGAGGTTATTTGAGCACCAAGCTATTTTGGACAAAAAGAGAAAACCAACAGTGGTTTTGATACAAATATACTGTATTTTTTAGGAGCATCTGTCATACCGCACCAGTCCTTCCCTTCAATAAAACATGAACAAAAACAGTAAAAATGTGTCTTTGGTGGCAAAATGACAGTTTGCATCTGTATATAACTACATTACAACAGTGTTTGATTGGCATAATATTAAGCGGAGCTCTGGCCATGAGTATCATCTATCTTTCATTAAAAAAAAAAAAAAAAAACTAATTGGATAAGAATTCTTGTCACTGGCGCACAACCTAAGTATTTTACATGACGAAAATATTCGTCCATGGCACTGAAAGAGATAAAACAAACTTCAACTGAGAATGTTCATCTTAATATAGCCTGATTTGTTCAAAAAAAGATTGGGAAGGCAACTGTGTCAATTGAGTCATGTGCATCTATCAAACTGTCTTGGAAAAGTAATCTGACGTCTGCCAGCCTATATGGGGAAATTTAGAGCCGCTGAAGACTGCTAACATCTAGCCCAGCTCGCTGCCGCTAGTGCTGGTAGAAGCTAATGTTGGAGGGGTCACTAATCACTTGGCAACAGGCGATATATAATACAATTTCAGCGTAATAAAATATTTTCTTCAGCCTACATAGTTATCATGATTAGCAATTGAACTTAATTTTAGGACAATGTAGTGCTGTTGATGCCAAGGAAGTGTCAAGTCAACCATTAGTCCACGATATGCAGCCAGGATCTACTTCAATATAAAAGTGTACCAGGGCATTGATGCACATGAGAAATAATTATTATTTTTAGAAAATTTTGAGTGTGCAAATTTATTTTCATTTAGTTTGCAGTCCTGCGAAGTGCTTCCTGTGTGATGTCGTGCAGCCCACTCGCTAACGTGGTAAAGGCAGACATGAAACAGCTCAAATTGGTATGTGTCTGTTTTTATGTGAATTTGTACAATGTTAGCCGTAGCTAATATCTATTTTATGTTTGTAAGTTCAACGTTGTGAACTGGTGGTGGGAAGTGTGGATGAAGGGTGTAAAGATGAAAAGTGCAAGACCACTGTAAACATTGATGTTTTTGTGGACAAGCCGGCATGGTAATAAATTACAAAACGGATCAAAAACTGTAATAAGTACCCGTGTCTCATTTTGTTGCCTTTCGTATATTGAATTTTCTTTCGTAACTAGAGGCAATAATTTTCCAAAGAGGCATTTCACAACCTGAATCTTCTGTAACAAGAGGGGTGTTCGTAAGTAGAAGTACTGCTGTACTCGAAATTTCTGAAGGACTCATTTCACGGTCATCACAGCAAAGCCAACCTGACAGCTTTAGGCCTCTCTCCCCAACTTGAGTGTCATAGCCATGTGGCATCCGCAGGATGGCGTCATGGATGCCTGCGAGACGAGCGACTTGGTATACTTCCTCAGGTGTGGCGTTGATGTTCCCGTACTGCAGGTTGTAGAAGATGGTGTTGTGGAACAGAACAGCATCCTGACAACAAAAGAAAAGGAAGCTTCTGAGAGAATATCGTTATTGCGGCAGCGTTGGGAACAGAGCGCTGTAGATACAAAGACAAAAGGTAGGAGGGAGAAAGTGTAGTATGCGAATGAAAAAACATTGCACCATCTGTTCAGACTTTCTTGTGAAGACATTGCAGGGAAAGCTAAATGGAATTGAACTCATTTAACATGCTGGTGTTGAATGTTAACAAAGAAAAGATTGAAAACTACTTTTAACGAGTGTGCAGAAAACTTTAAAAGGAGAAGTCAAGTCAAACAGGTTCTTCACAATTATGTGTTCTATTCTCTTCTATGCTTACCTAATACAGTGGACCCCCGGTCTACGATGTCCTTGTGTTACGTTTTTTTTCAGCTAATGACGTGGAACGCAACCATTTTTGTACACCCTTTACGCCATTTTTTTTACGTTACGACAAAAAACATGGCAGTCAGTGTGCATGCGTGACTGCGAGTCGCTCCGCGATCATACGTCTATACACGCGTCACCACTTTCGTCACGAGAGTGCTGGTCTGCTATTGGTCGGCGCCACGGTTTCCGAAATGGCGGAACATTAAAGCTTTGTTCGCAAGTGAGTGCTTACAAAAATGTATTTATAGTGCATTTTAGTGCTTGATTCAAACTTGAATTGGTTAGCCATGGGTCCAGAGATCGCTAGTGATGTTAAAGAGAGAAGAAGATAGAGATAATCAAGAAATAGGAAAAGGCTAAGCTAGGCTACCCTCACTATGGAATATGGCCATGAGAAGCTCGTCATGTCACGCAAAGGTAAATAAATCCTTTCTGTATTTTTTATTTATTGTTATTTAATTGTATACATTTATATTATATATAAGTAGCACTCACAATACCATATTGATATCAATCTTTATATAGTCAGTGTGACTGCTTGAATGATTTATTTTTTTCCATGTTCAAAAAGGTAATGTGAGTGTGTGTCTGTGTGTGTGTAAATATATATATATATATATATATATATATATATATATATATATATATATTTTTTTTTTTTTTGAAAAAAGCGTGGCCTTTATGTCTTTTCTTTCGTCTGTATGCGGCCCTCAGAGGAATTAAAAAAAAAAAAAAATCGACACACTAATAATAATTTTTATTGATCTCAGGGCGCGGCCATTTTGTCACTTACTCAAAATGATACCACAGTTTCTCAGGTAACGACCAATCGTGGCTCAGCTGTTTAACGACTTTGGTCGTGATGTTCAATAGCTGAACACTGAGCAACTGTGATGTCATTTTCAGTCAATAGCAAGTGAGAAAATTGCCACCCTCTGAAATGAGTAAAAAAAAAGTTATTTGATACTACACACTCAATTTTTTTTTTTCTTTCCCCTTTTTAAATGCCATGTTTGGATTGTGCGGCCGGGTAGAATGATTATTTGTAAAGAACACTTTTGACTGGACTTCATCTTTACGTGTAGTGATGGTAAATCATACAGTCGTTTCGTACTGTATCTCAGACCTGTGGTACAACCCCCAAAGCCCTCCTCAAGCTCTCAAGGCTGACGTCTCTGATGTTTTGCCCACCGATGTAGATGTTCCCTCGTTGGGGCTCGTAGAAACGGAACAACAGCCGCACAATTGTGCTCTTCCTGAAAGCAGACCAATTATCATCAGCAGGACTTACGGGCTCCAGATGGAGACCGTCATGTACATTTGTGCTACCTTTCTGAGAGGAATGTATTCCTGGTGACTTACCCGGAGCCACTGCCACCAACTATGGCCACCTTCTTCCCAGCAGGTACCTCGAAGGTCACCCCATTCAGGATTTTTTGGCCTTCCAGGTATTCAAAGTACACATCCTCAAAACGAATAGTAGCCTCTTGTGGTGTGATGCTTAAAGGTGGGGCTAGATCCTTCTCCTGCAGGAAAAAAGAAAAATAAAGTTGACTGATGATGAAACGGAAAAAAAAGATCAGAATAAAACCACAGACATACAAGGCCAGCCGGTTATGATGGTAGGATAAATATACTTTATGCAACGTGATGGATGGAACACTTTGTAAAGACAGATAATAGTGAAGAAGAAAGAAAATCAGAAGAGGATTTAAGTGGTACTTTAAAATAAAATAAAAAAAGCCAGATCCTTCATCTTCACTCTTCATGATGACTGGCTGATCAATACGCATAAAAACCTTAGGTACACAATGGGCTCAGCTCTCAGGATCACATTGATATAAAGCTAAGGTCAGTAGCCAATAAAGCCCTGTCCTTACGCCCAGACTGAAAGCCTGCTCTGCGCAAACTAATAGCAACATAATCACCCCAAAAGCTTGTAGCTAAGGCTGAGAATAGAACTCTCATCCTGACTTCTTATAAGTTGAAAAACCTTGTCTACGAATTGCGAATGCAACATGAATGACAGCTCTGCCAATTAATACAAACAACTCACAGTCCACTAACACAAACAGATTTCAACTTCAACCACTCCCACGTGCAGAAAAGGCAAAATAATTTATTAGAAGTAGTTAAATGGGTGGGGCAGATTATTTTAAGTACATAATGCAAAATGCTGAAAAGAATGCATAATGCGGCGAGTGGAAAATGGCTTGCCGGGCTGCGCCATTCTCCGGGGAATCACAAATGAGAGCATTACTGATGAGTGGGGGGTAAAAAAATAAGAATCATTATTACTGCTGCAATTACAGGCCGGACACCTCAATAGCGCTCAGAGTGCCAGGCAGCAGACACACATTTGCACTTAAGTGGACTCTTCTGGAGCGAGATGGGCTGTCAGGACGTCTCCTAAAAATAAGTGACGGCCACTTTGACGGGAGAAACAAAGGGCGTGTTTGTTCAAATCAAATCTGGGTGGCAGTGCTTAAACAGTAAACATTTGACTATGTATTTTAAGTGCACTCGCAACATGACGTGAAAGGCAAGCGGGAAAGGGGTTACGGGTTTTTTACACCCTATCTGAGGCAAATTTTGAAGGCCATTGGCGAAGTTCATCTAGCACAGGGGTGGGTAAACTTTTTGATTCGAGGGCCACAAAAGATTCTAAAATTTAAAAAAAAAGAAAACCAGGAGCAGCCGGATGAAGTGTTTTGGTAATCCACCCCATAAGAAAGAAAGAAATGTAGTATATCTAAAAAACAATGTGCTTTAATTTCAAAAGAAAATGAACTCCAGTAATCCCTCATTTTTCACGGCTAAAAGGGGACCCATAACCCCCCGTCGTGATAAGCGAAAAACCACAAAGTAGCAGGAGTAAATACAGCTCCTGGGCCGAAGATTAGAACTCTTGCCCTCATTGGTGGATGATTGCGTCGGGAGCCAATCGCATGTCTTGTAGGAGTGCCGGTCTCCCTCATGAAACTCAAAGAAGCTGTTCGGTAGACGAGAAGGAAGAAGAGGAAAGAGCAGCGCTGCACCGGAGCATTGTAAATCTCTTACCTAGATTTGTCATAAATTGGAATTTCAAGTGTAAACTTTGACATTTATCATGTTTGGTCAGCGACAGGCTTCGCTCTAATTAGACTTCCGGGTGCCGCTAATATAACCGCGGCTCTCTGTGAGACTACCCTGGGTGTAGACTGCCCATGTCTAATCTAGCACCTTTCAACTGTGCCTACTTGTAGGCCGCACAAACAGGCAAAATGATAATTTTATTAATTTTATTCACTAATTCATTGCCATTGATGGCTTTAGATGTCAAAGATCAAGTTTTACTGGACGGGCAGTGAATGAGTTATTTTACTTGACGCTATATGTCAAATCTTAGAACAAAAATGCGATACTTAAAGTACACAGCTGACAACCTGCCATTGTGCGAGAGGATATTTATTCTGTTCGCTAACAATGGTGCCTATAGAGACTAGAGAGATCAATTTTTACAGGACTCATAGTGAATGAACTAAAGGGTGCCTATTTAGATTTTAAAAAAAAAGGTCATAAAGGCAGACAGTAAGAATTTATTAAAGTTCTTCCAATTTACCATAACAAATCAATTCAATAGATTATTGCTAAAAGTGAGAATTTGAGCTGGATAATTTAAATCGAATTCATCATTTTAAACCTCGAAGAGTAGAACATTACTAGCAAGTACACACAATCATGTACAGTATTCACTATCTAAAACACAATATTACTTTTTGTTATGCTTGCATTCAAATAAACACTTGTTGGAAAAATTAAGGTAGCACAATGAATGACTGGTTTGCACATTTGCCTCCAATTTTTGATGCTACGTTCAAAATCCAGAATGTGCTTCCGCCCACATTCCAGAAAGCATGAATGTTAGGTTCATTAAAGCCTTAAAATTGTCCTCACATGTGAATTAATTTGACTCTATTATGAAAAACTGTGACCTTCATGAGGATAAGCTGTATAGAAATAGAATTAATGGATTAAAAATAATAATAGCAATGACTGAAGAAGTCAAGAAAAAAGCGATTTTAAACATTCTCTTTCATCACATATCTCCAGCCTTTTCTATACAGTATTTAGTTTAATTGCATAAAAGTTAAAACCTTGTCAGAATAACAAAGGGGGTAGACGCCAAATCTTCTTGTGAATGAACTCGGCAATGTGAAGCAATTCATGTCAAGCTTCCACTGAAGTTACCTTGATCTTTGTGTCAACGCTGAGCAGCGTGAAAAGCGTGTTCATGTCTATAAGAGCCTGCCGCGTCTCTCTGTACACCGTGCCCAGGAAATTGAGAGGGAGGGAGAGCTGAAAGAGCAGACCGTTCACCATCACCAGGTCGCCCACCGTCATCGTACCTACACGTCGCAGAACCAAAAACATACATGATATATATCATCTTTTTCTCATAACGATTATTAACACATGGAAAAAAAAATGACTTCTTTTTTTACATTTCACAAAACAGGATAAACTATTCTTACACTTGTATTTCGTGCCTGTATTTCACGATGCAATGCATATGCAGTATTATGTGCAATAAATTGTAAATAGCTTTTCACTACAATGATTTGTTTTACCCTATTTTCTGCACCTAAAAAGTTTGCTCGCTGTATATTCTCCCAGTGCTTGCGTGGGTTTCCATTGGATATTTCGATTTCTGCCCACACACTTCAGAAGCATGCATGGTAGCTTAATTAAAGACTAGAACAGTTGTATTTGAGTATGAGTGGTCAACTGTCTAAATGTGCAAAGTGGACATGAACTTAGGACGGCGAGAGTAACGAGATTTGATGCTGGTGCAAAAATATTATAATGTAAAAACTATGGTGGCAATCGCTGTGGCCTTACACACCTGCTGCAATGCCTTTGCTTGCCAGCAACATGATTCCGGTGAGGCCGACGCTGAAGATGGCGCTCTGGCCAAAGTTGAGCATTGCGAGCGAGGACGTGGTTTTTAATGAGGACGATTCGTAGGTTTTCAGGAAGCCGTCGTACCTTTGGGCTTCATACTTCTCGTTGTTGAAGTACTGGTGTGAGAAACACAAAGAGATGGTGGTAAAAATGAGACAACTCAGGGATTTGTGATGAAAACAACGCGTATGTTGAGGAACGACGGGAGAAGCACAAAATGTGGCCGGGGTTGGAGGTTAAGGAACCGTAGAGTGCAGTGTCAAACAGACAGACAGCTTAGCACGGCCCACATCAAAGATGCATTTGTTCTGGGTCTCAATTGGCCTGGCCTCGAAAACACTTCATGTCTGTATCTTCATACCCTCAGCGCTGAAATGAAAATCAGGATAGAAACAGCATAAAATGTATAGACAGATAAAAATAAAGATATGTGAAGCCAGAATTCTGAAATTGTGTGTGAGGGCTGAAAGGTTAAATGAAAAAACATCGAAGCGTGTGGAATGATATGGACGAATTTGAATGGGCTGAATATGTTGAATTAGGAATGGTTAGAATTGGCCAATACTGGAAGTGAATATGTGGATATTATGTTACATTCTGGGCTTTGTAGTTTTTTTTTGACAGATTAATAAATAAAATGGCTTAGATGTTCTGAAAATTGTTGAGTTGGTCAAGTAATGTTGAGGAACAAGTGAATAGTGGAGAATAACCATATGCCCTAATAAAGTATGTTTCTTATGGGAACCTTATGGGCATGTCAAAAAATGGCTCTCAAGGTAAACTGAATGAGCTGAATGTTTTGAATTTCAAATTGGACCCATGTAAATGTGTAAGGGTTAATGTGACACAAACAAATACTAAATAAATAATTGGGAATGTAATTTCTTCTTGGGAATGAATAGGGAATGTGGTTGAAAAATGTGGAATTTGGGGAAAGCTGAATTTTTGGTATGAGAAAAAAAAGAGGCACACCTGGTGATAATTTTTGATTTACGGTGGGAATCGGTTGAAAAATGCGTCTGGAGTAGCAAGTCAAGTCTTCACACAATAACTCTAATACAGCGGTTTTAACTTAGGTTCGATCAAAGCCTTGGGGTTCGGTGAGTCAGTCTGGGGTTCAACAGAGGTTAAGCCACACAGTGTGTGTGTGTGAGAGTGATTGTGTGTGTCCATAAAAGTATTTTCACTTGCATTTAGTAGTGTAAAAAAACTTTAAAACTTGAAAAGGTTCAGAGAATGTGCGCAAGAAATTTGCGGGGTTCGATACCTTCAACAAGGTCAAGAACCACCGCTCTAATATAACTCATATAACACCTGTTATGGTGTTGGCAATCCCTGTAATGGGAGTCGTGTCGCCAAATTCTGTCCAATCAGAAGGAACATCTGCATCTGATGTGTCCAATCAGTTTCCGCCGCTGGCGTAACCGGTTTCTGGGTCTTTGGCGGGAAAAAGAGAAGAGTGATGACGCAAATCTCTCATTTAAGCATGTTACACGCAAACGCGAATCAGAAAGACTTGGCAAATCTCCGGGCTGGAGGTTCTTAAACATTCATTTTGATGGAGGAAAAAAAAATCCGGGTTACACAGAGCAAAATAGGGCATACCAGAGACAATTACTGGCAGTTTGCAAGAACCCCCGCTATGTGTAGTGGAAATATGGTCTTATTGTGTTTATCGTTTTTTGCAAAGCAATATATACATATAGATATTTATGTGTGTGTGTGTGATTAATACATGTGTGGCCAAGCATTCTGTGTGTCAAAACATTCTGCAAGATATTTTGTAGGTAACACATGAAGCAATATCTGTCAGTGGTTAAGCTTGAGCAGGCTGGTCAGGGCTATCCACCCCACGGCGAAGTTCGAGACAGCAACCTTCTCACGGCAACCTTCTCATAGCAAACATTGTTTCATCGCAAGCAGGGCATCCATTGTCACGGCAAAGCATTTCTTCATTGCAAGTAGTTATATTGATTGTAGCAAATGTACAATCACCATTTTTACAATTATTCTGACAATATACATATTTATAACTTTCTGAATCCCCAAAATACAGTGGGCCCCCGGATTACGAACCCCCTGTTTTACGTATTTTTCATCTTACGACGTGGACCTCGGCGGTTTTTTGTCCCCCTCTTATGCACAAACCTTTAGTCTTACGAACCATCCAACATGCCGGTCAGTGTGTCTGCACTATTTTTTTCGCTTTGCTGCATCAACAAAAACTACTTTTCTAGCATGTCCCGGAAATGCTGATATGCTATTGGTCGATTAAGGTCACAGTCGCGGTCTCAGTCATGGTCTCAGTCACAGAGATGCCGATATGCTATTGGTCGATTAAGGTCACAGTCACAGTCTCAGTCACGGAGATGCGGATATGCTATTGGCCGGCGTCACGTCAATCACAGAAATGCCGATATTCTATTGGCTGAATGCCCTCATCTAGTTTGATGGCACGAGCTGGTCAGTGTGTTGTGAAGACTTTGCAAACTTTATCTGTTAGACATGGCTTCTAAAATTGCAAGTGGCGGTAAAGGAAGAAGTAAGAGGATGATGACAATAGAAACAAAGCAGGAGATAATAAAAAAATACGAAGGAGGCGCACGCATAGTTAACCTTGCTAGTGAGTATGGCTGTAACCGCTCGACAATCGCTACAATTCTCAATAACAAGGAAGCTATGAAAGCAAGAAAGTTTTCGAAGGGCAAGACTTTCCTTGACAGGGGACGGACCTCGGTCAACAACAAAATGGAGGGGCTTCTTCTATTATGGATTAAAGAGAAGGAAATCACCAGTGATATTTTCTCGTTTAAGAAAATAAATAAATAAATTCTGCGGTTCGTCTCTGCTCCCCTCCGCCTCCACCCAGCTCAAGTCACGTCGCCCCAAAGGTAAATGTCATTTTTCCTTTGTATATTTATGTTATTTAATTTAACTGTACAGTAGATTATGTTACTAATTTTTAATACATGTATAAAGTCGTGATGTTTTTACCTAAGGTTTTTGCACGCGTTGCACGCCTTCACTAATTAATATAGGTTTGAACTGCCCGTCATACGGCGAATTCGAGTTACGAGCCTAGCAGCTGAACGGATGAAGTTCGTAACACGGGGGCCCACTGTACTTGATAGCTGCAACCCTAAAGTAAAGCTATGACTTGCAAGTTGTGAAAGAAGCATACAGCATCCAATTATTCCTGTCAAACTCTCGCTATACATCCATGGATGGCATCTTAACGCCTCCCCACGGAGAACCTCTTAAGTGCTGAATCACAAGAGCAGCACTAATTTTGATTAAGACAAACAGCTATCACTTCAGGGAAAAGCCTCATGAATCTGCTCCAAGCACATTGCTTAAACGCAGCAAATAAAACCCCAACCATAACAAGCTTCCTCCTCCACTTCAGCGGCAATTAGCCGCTAACTGACAAACATTGCATTTGTTTAGTAGCGCTATTGTTTTTCTGCTCTGGCAAAGTGGGCGATTTGCTTCTTTAGCTACCGACTGTGTAGTGACGGACATGCCGAAGATTGGAATATAGGCAAAGGCAGGGGACCTGCTGGTGCAGCGGGGGGTGCGGTGGTGGGGGCAGAGTGAAAGAGGAAAATGTAGCACATGAAGAACAAACAGAATCAGCGCAAGGAAAAGCACCATGTTCAGGTTTCTCATGGAGCCCTTTGTGAAAGTGGAACGGATTTCTGAGTGGGCGGAGATCTAATTACATATGCACTCACAGCACAGAGTGATGCTAAATTCGGCCACATTGACACAGATGATATGAAAAATAACACGGAACAAAATGTAAAAAGAAAAACAGAATGTAAAATAACAGCAAAGGAAATTACATTGGAGCCAAAATATATCCGGAGTGATAAACAAAAATGTTTTGGAGCCTGCTTGAGAGGTCATTTGTTTGTGTGTTTCCGAAACATACAAAATACTACAAAGATACAAAAAAAGGCTCATAATGGAGCTAAGTGCATGACATCCACACAGAAAACAGAGTCTAGAGAATTGATGACATTACTTGTGCTCATAGCATGAAATGTTCCCAAAAAAAAGTGTATAACACTATGTATTGCCTTTAGGTCTTTTTTTTTTTTTTTTTAGTATATTCAAATATTATTGTAATCTATTTAAAAAATAGAAATAGTATAGTTTTCGGTTTTAAATGAGACCTTTTGAGTATTTCAGTATTATCACATATATAGAGCGACCTCCATAAATGGAGCTTGCCCTTTTAAGATTTGTACTTGAGTAACCCCTATTTAAAGGGGTAGTCAACCCCCAAATATGACTAATATTTTTTTTTTGTGGACTATGAATTGAGCAGCAAAATCCACCTGTTTTCATCCAGCTAAGGGGGTGGCCACTTTGCTGTTGACTGAAAATGACATCAGTTCCTTCGGGCTGAAAAATCGACCAATCATGGCTCAACTTTCTGGAGCTGAGCTCCCCTGAGCAACTGTGATGTAATTTTTAGTGGACAGCCAGTGGCAAAATGGCCAAACACTGACACATATAAAAATGATGGATTTTGTTGTTTAATTCGCATTTTGTGAGCACAATATTAATCTTAATACAATTTTTAAACCAATGGGGCGACTTAGAGCATATTATTATCAAAATATTTTTGTGGCGTCGATTCAAACCAGGGGTTGTCAAAACCTTTTGGAGTCGGGGACCCCTTTTACAAAGCAAATTTTCCAAGGACCCCATAAGCAAATGTTTGCAGAAACAAAACAAAAATAATAATAATGATTTAAGAAGAACGTGAGTGCCCTTTTTGTTCACCAACAGATACAATTTCCACTGGTTTAAACAGCGCTAGTAGAGTGTCACTATATGATAATCGCTGAACAATTACAGTCAGATGCAGATATTATGAAAAAATATTGACTTGTTGGGTAGTCAGCAATCAATATTTTGGCTTCGAGACCAATCATGTGATTATATGCGAAGAGCTTCAATTGCTTTTAGGCTGACCTACACCTTGAATGAAATGTGACAGGCCTAGTATATTTTTTAGATTCATACCATATATTCAAGATAGATAGATGGATGGATGGATGGAGATAGATAGATAGATAGATAGATAGATAGATAGATAGATAGATAGATAGATAGATAGATAGATAGATAGATAGATAGATAGATAGATAGATAGATAGATAGATAGATAGATAGATAGATAGATAGATAGATAGATAGATAGATAGATAGATAGATAGATAGATAGATATAGACAGACAGACAGACAGACATACCGGGATATATATATATATACATATATATATATATATATATATATATATATATATATATATATATATATATATATATATATACTTGTATACTTATACAATTTTTATAATCTTATTTATAGTCGGGGGTTCATGACTGAACAAAATTACAGTCAATACATTTAGAGAAAAAGCCTACCGTTGCAGCCCTTATATATATATATATATATATATATATATATATATATATATATATATATATATATACACACGTATATATGTTTTATGCCATTGAAAAATGACATTGTTAAAAAAAAAATTGATCTGACCAGGGAAGCACTCGTCAGGGAACCTGGCGCAAGTGAGCCGAAGAAGACGGGAAAGAAAAATGAAGGGAGGAGGGGTGCAATGAGGAGGAAGTGAAAATAGGGGTAGAAGTGTAGAGGTGTGTGGGTATAAGTATGCGATCTCACCTTAACAGTCTCATAGTTAAGGAGCGAGTCGATAGCGGCGTTGCCTGCTTCGTTGTCAGCTTTGTTCATTTCTATGCGGAAACGAGTTCTGTGCAAAGAAAGCAAATGAGCCCTTTTTAGCTATTTAATTGCTAAATAATATATATATATATATATATATATATATACACATATATGATAAATATATATATAGTCTATAAATTCAGTGTAAATTTATAAACCAGCACATTTAAGGAGATACGAAATTTATTTCGTAAAAATGCAGAAAAAATGTATCCTGTGAATTTGTTAAGTTATTTTTCAAGTACAATTAATTCGTTTAAAAAGACGTGTTTTTACCAGTTGCTCTCAACTGAAAATAACATCACATATTCAAGGCTCGGATAACAGCTCACCTGTTTTTTTTTTAGGTTTATTCATGCGACATTCCGAGGCTGAGCCGTGATTGGTTGTTACATGGCGTCTTGAGTAAATGTGATCAATTTCAGTATGCAACAACAATGTAGCTATAAAAAAAACCTCATTCAATCACAAAGACATATTTTTTTCCTTTTTTTTTTTTTAAGAGTCCAGACATTAAATCCCAGGTATTTTATTTTATTTATTTTTTTCCAAATGCTTGGCTATTGAAGGTCTAAAAATGTCTGATGCTAAACTATAAGCCGCACCAGTACATAAGCCGCAGCAGCAAAATATTAGCAAAAAAAATATTTTTGTCATGGATAAAACACACTGGACTATAATCCGCAGGTATTAAAAACCGAACAAAATCTAAATCAAAACTTCAATAGCATCTTTTTTTTATCTCTATTTGTTTAATAGATTATTTAAGTGAACATAAAAACACATTGCACATAATTCATATGCAGTATACAATCATAAATACATGAATAAAATCATATATACTATGTACTGTATATAAAATTTACACGTCACAAATTTACTCAAAAATGTATACATTCTCTTTTTCAATTTAGACATATGAACCGCAGGGCTCAAATCTTGAGGAAAAAGTCGCGGTTTATAGAACAAAAAATACTGTAATTAAGCACTGAATAAATTGATGAATGTGTTACTTAGGCAACTAAGGTAATTAGTTCCTTTTAGTACTGTACTATCTAAGTAATCTTAAAGTAATTGATTGTGTCAGTATTTCAGTACCTAATCACATTAAACAGCAATTGATTACTTTAATAATACTTAGATTAGAATAATACAGCAGTTAATGATCTTGGTAATCAGTTTAGTACTTAATTACAACAAGTAATTCATTACTTTAGTACTTTCATTATGAGCCAAACACCTCAAAAGATTTGTAAAAAAATTAAAAATAAATTGATAGCTAGGTAAATTCTTCCATTTAGTCTCTACCATTTAATCATAAATGTATTTTTTACAACTCAAATTTTTATAACACTGGTTTGCAATTTTCTTAAGCTATATATGCTCCAATTTTGAAGCAATTTGGCAACAGGCAATATGGCAAAAGCAATTTGGGGACAAGGCGCAAAAACCACAATTTTTTGTAAAAGAAAGTATGATTTTTGTCAAATAAATCCAGAAACCTTTTTAAAAAAACAAAACAATATATTTTAAGGTTTTTGGTTGCAAATTGATCAAAAAGAATTTATTTATTTAATTGAATCATAATTGTACTCTTTTAAACTCTTGATTTGTCTTGCCATTGATTTAAATAGTCTATATAGGAGTAACGTAAAGGTATTTAGAGCCATTTATTAATTTGGGAGTGAACTGAGTTGTGAGCACGCAGGTTTATATTCTATTAATAAAGTTTGATTGACTTCCCTGATTGTTCTGATGACACTCCATTTCGTGCAGCTCCATCTAGTGGACATGGGTTGCAGAACGCAACCCCAGTCGCTACTGTACCTTCTATTCTATGCGCTGTATAATGCGGTGCGCCTTATATATGAAAACAGTTTTAAAATTCATTGTCATTCATTGAAAAAAGTGCAAAAAGTTACCTCCACTGCGTCATGAGGACAGTGAAAAGGGTGTACATGGATAATGTTCCCAAGGCCACTGCCGTGAATGCTCCACCACACTTATAGAACTGCACAGGACAAAAGCAGGTAGGGAAAACGTGTTTTTATCAATCGCAGCTTAAGGGCCCACATAAAAGTAAAGTCAAGCAAGCACATCCGAGCACCACGCTCCAGTGCTTGCGTCAAAAGTGAGTTTGTGGCCACTTCGAGACCAAATAGGGCGTTACAAACGACGGGGAAATGACAAGAACTAATCGTGCTAATGCTTTAGCTATGCGGGCAATGAAGTCTGTCCTCATTACATCCAAGCTGACATTATGGTCCAGGGTGGAATAATAAGGCAAAGCTATAGACGAGCAGGTTTTTAGTGCCAGTGTGCATGTGTGTGTAGGCAGGCATACACTCCAGGAGGACATTAGGCTGCAACAAAGCTTGGGGATTCTACATCGATGCTAATGGGCTCCTGGTTGCCCACCCAAAGAAAACGGGCATTCATTTCAGGAAAATGAGACATCCCGGAATTAATATCCGGACGTTCTGCTGCGAAGTATGCCAAGGTGATAAAAGGTGCCTAGTACTGAAACCGCACAAAGAACAAACACAGTGAGCGTTTTTGTTTGTTTGTTTGTTTTGTTTGTTTTTTTTTTTGCTTTTTCAGAGAAAGATCTCAAAACAAATCTTACCAGGATGGCACTCACTAGTCCCATCTCAAAGACAGTGGGACCCAGATTGAAGATGAGGGCGCTGAGGACAAATGAGATGCCTCGGGTGCCACGGTCGATGGCCTTGGATAGTGCTCCCGTCTGGCGGCTGAGATGGAAGCCCAGGTCCAGATTGTGCAAGTGGAGGAAGACGTTCTTGGCGATGCGTCGGATAGAGCTCTGGGCCACTTTGCCGAAAACCATGTTCCGAAGCTCGTTGAAGAGGGCTGCGCAGGCCCGTGACAAACCATCTGGGACAGGGCAGGACACAGGCAATTACATGCTGAAAAGCAGGGAGGCTCAAAATGAAACAAGGATGGGTTTTATCAAAAGAACCTACGCTTGTCATATTCTCAGAGCTACAGTAAAAGGATACAATTCAGTCAGAGTATATTTTTGCTGCAGAAAAATTAGGACACGGTTTAAAAATGGCATGATTTTTATTTCTGTCATTTCTAGCCATTGTTACGCAATACAGCAATAATACATGGTGCAGTGATAGTAGAATATGGCAGTATCTGAATGTGTACCGTCATCACAAATTGCAATTGCACCGCCTAATTGTTGTTGACATTGAGGCTGCGTGGTTCAATTTTTTCGACGGACTTTGATGCATTATGAAAATGAAAAGATGGCTTGATTCGTCTCCTTCAGCCTGTGAACGTGTGCTTGAACAAGGTGGTATGGATGTCGGCAGGTGGGGGGAGAGAAACAGCACGGGGTAACATTCCACACTCAAAACAGCCATGACTTGGGTAAGGAAAGTTTAGAATAATATCCCAAGTAAGATGATCAGCAAATCATTTCCGAAGACCATTTCAAACAAAATGGATGGGTCAGAGATGACTACCAATTGAAGAGTAACGTGGATGTTTAAACAAACTGGTGAGTTAAATGGGAGTAGCTATTTGGTGTGTCAGCAAGTGATGATGACTTTTAGGGTTTTTTGACAAATTAATATTCAGCTGTGTCAAAAAATAATGCATTAAAGCTTCAAATCATTTTATTGTTGCAACATTAGTTTCAGCAATTGCGTCCACGCGCACATTGCCTCGCACTTGTCTCGTTTCCTTCCCACCCCTTCCCCTCATTAACCGCAACAGTATGTTATTCGATATACGATGTAGAAATCCCTCTAAAAGTACTGATTTTTCATCATTTTAATAACACACACTATGTGTTTTAATTGGACAGCCATGATTCTATGTAACCCCTAAAGTCAGGGGTAGAATTATAATTGTGTTTTTGTCAAATTCAACCAAATTGAAGTTTAAAAAAAAACAAACTCAACATGTATAGTACTAAGAGAAATATGGTAACTGAAAAAGACAATTACCGGTAATCAGCCAGACGAATAATATGGCCAATTATGGCCCTACAAACAATGGTCAAATGGTCGATATTTGCCAATTATTTTAATTTTTTACCTTTATGTACTTAACCATTTAAAAAATTCTATATAAGTAAGACTGGTGTCATTATTTATTACATACAAGTCCTAACTAAAACCATATACCGTATATCCTTAAATATACAGTATACAATGAAATGTGTTAAGTTCCTTCTGTGGGTCTGTAATTCAAAACAAAGCTATCTCTTTATTTGCAAGCAATGATTAGGTGAACAATGCAAGGAAGTTGTGACCTTGGTGTCACTACTTCAGACAAAAATTAAATTCAAGGTAAATTAAATAAATAAATCATAAAATACATAGTACATAGTATTTTTTTTTAATAAAGTTTTCTGTTGTTGAATACTGTTGCTGTATTTGCGAGGGAATAAATATGATTGAAACCTACTGAAATGCATTGGGATCAAACAAATTTAATATTGCTCATCATAACATTTTATAATGAAATAAATTGGTTGATAAATCATTAATTAGCATTTTTTTCCTGTTAAATATCAGCATTGTTATCAGCCAAAAAAATGAAACCTATAGCAGCCGGGCCCTAATCACAACAGTTGCATCATCTATATAATATTTAACATTCTATTGACCTTAAATTCTTGATTTATTGATTTTTTTTTTTTTTTTTTTTTTTTAAATAATCATGGCTTTCATTCTGCCAAGTCAAATTTAAGGCTTTTAACTCATTTACTGCCACTGATGAAAATGGACGTCAATTATCTGTTTTTAGTTGGCTGGCAGAGAATGTGTTAAAGAACTATGGTTCCAGGGACACCTTTGAAATCATATTAGACGCGTACTAGAAATTTTACATTAGACCTCGCTAGAATTGGCAACTGAAAGACGTCAAAGATGTGTAGAGCAGGTGGTGTTATTTGTCTGCTAGTAATTAGTTTTGTATCAAAAAACTTGTAAGCTCAATGTCACAGTTGCCTGAGTGAGAAAAATTGAGAACATTCAAATTCCGTAGCTATAGGATTATCAAGTATTCATTCCAGCAGTTACAAAAGAAGCTAAGGTCAGTCACAAATTTATATCATTCTGAGTTTTGAATGACACCTGGTCTTCTTGAGGCCATTTTGTGAATACATAGCTTGTTTTATGTGACCAGAGTAAGGTAATAATTGCTCTGTCTGCCGCTCTTCATGGGGCAGTAATGTGGCGTTAAATAGGAATGCTCATCAAATGAACAATGTGTCCACATCTGACAAGGTAGGATGAGCACCGGGCTACCATTTCAGCCAAATTACACACCCCGCCACAGACACGGACAGGCCTGGAGCATCGCGGAAAGGGTGCAAAGAATACAATTCCATTCTAGAACAGTGTCTTGAACATTCTTCCTTGTCATCCTATTTCATCCTGTCTGGAGTCCTGTTCTTGTGCTCCAATTATTCACCATGCCCTAAGTGGGCTCATTAAAATAAGTGGTGAACGGGCTGAGTGTATCCAAGCTGATCTCACTCAGACACGGAGACTTTACAGTAAGGTATCAGGTCCCTATTTTCCCCTATGTATTTATGCTTTTCATTCGCACCTAATAGGAAAAAAAATACAAACTCTAATAAGAAATGAACTTCCTGCTGGAGGTCACCTTTGACTTCCGTTTTGTGCACATGGGATATTCAGGCAATGAGAAACGAGGAGTACAATGGTTAAGCAGAAATAAAAGAAACATACCTGGCCTTAGTCAGGAACGCAATATAAGCCAAATCAAAATGCCTGCTTTAGAAAAATATTAATGGCTCCCTTTTCACCTTGAGAGGAACAATTAACACCCTGAAAACTTGTCAGGATCAAAATCGGTGAACTCAAATCTATAACAGAGCAAATAATGTAAATAAAACGAGAATAAGGCGGGATTGTGCAGCGGCATTGATGTGAGTGTGCGGGGAAAGGTCAGCCTGGAGATAATAGGCAGTCCCACAGTCCCCCTCTGATGAGCACGGCACCTGCTAGTGCAACAAAAGTCTGGAACTCACAGCCAATCAGCATGGCCGTTGCCATGGTAGCCACAGTGCTTGCCGCATCGTTCAGGTTCAGCATGTGTCCCGACATCTGGTTAAGCTCGTCCACTGCATACTTAAACATGAAGGGCACAGTCACATTGGTGATCTGGGAAGGCGGAGAGAGAGGAAGGGGGGTAAGAGTCTGAAAAACCCATTGGAATATGACAAATAAAAAATAATACTTCTGTGGTACTAAGTAGATTTTTTATTTTTTTTTGTACAACAAACCCATTGAGATGTATGTATCATCGAATTTCCAGAGTGGTCGAGTCATTCATGACAAAAACTACAGACAGTGAATGGACAAAAGAACAAGTATATATAATTATACGGTGGAACCCCGGATTACGACGTTCCTTTCTTGCTTTTTTTTTTTTCACATTAATGATGTCGACAGCGGTGTCTTTTCGTCCCCTCTTTACGCCATTTTTTTCCCGTTACGACAAAAATTCCTCCTCGAACATGGCTGTCAAGTGTGCACGCTCATACTTTGTAATTCTACCACCAGGGGGCAATGTTTCCCACATGTTTGCGTGACAATAGTGTCTGCTTTTCTCACCCTACCAGTGTGAAATGGCATTGAGTTTCTCACCCGATTCCTAATATGTACAACGCTAGATGTCATTTGAGGCAAAAAATTGGAATAAATTTGGTTTGAAATGACCGGAAATGACATTTTGACTGCTAAATTTGCTTAAAAGTAAATACTGTGCTTGGTTCTAAAAAGGCTTTTTTTTCATTGGTTTGTTTTCATTATTATTTTTTTATTTATTTATTTTAGTTTTATTATTACTATTTGTAAGTATCAAGCCTTGTAGCCTTGTTTATATACTGCTTGTTTTAAAAAAAGGACAATAAATAGACTTAACATGATGATTAATCATTAATTAATAATCATGATACCAATATTGATCAAAATAATTGTGATTATTATTTTGGTCAAAATCGTGCAGCCCTAGCTAAAATAAAAGACAATAAATAAACAGATGTTTGTAAATTTTATTCAACAATATTAATTAGTATGCTTTCATATAGAAGAAAAAATTCGGAAATATTTACTGTTTAGAAGGTGAATGCAGATTTAACTACAAAATTTGAATCGATTAAATTCATAATTAACTCTTAACGTTTTTTTTTTATTTTAACAAAATGGGAGACTTGCATTCCATCCTCATTGCCAGTGTGATGTTAAATAAAGATTTAAATGCTCGTTTTTACAAACTAGGCCAATTTTATTGTCAATGGTTCTGAAATGGGAGTGTGTAACATTTGAAAGTTTTAAAAAGAGCATGAATGTAAAAAATTATGTGAATATTTCTAATCTAATAATCTTAAATTCATAAATCGAATTCCATATTCAGTAGGTTACTAATTTTAGTATCTCATAATCCTCCCCCATACCAGAATGGTGCTAACCAGCACCACCTATCAATCATTTGATAACCTTATTTAAAACTCAGTTATTGGCTTGTTTTGGGAACAGCTCTCAACGCTGAACTCCAAAAGAGGACACTTTATATTGATCGTTATTTTTCCATGCACAAACTCACATTCATAATTAAGTTGCATTTTCTGTTCTTTTTGTGTGTTCGATCTTTTTATTTCCTAATAGTTGAAGAGATTTAACTAGAAATAAAGTTCCAAAATTTAATAAATCAGGCACTGATGGCAAAGCACATTGTTTTAAGTCTTTTTTTTTTCCCCTCTTACAACTGAAAATGCTTTGTGATTTGGGGTCCTTGGCTTTAAAAAATAAAAAAAATAAAAAAAATAAATCACTGGGGGCGTATGCCTGTGAACGGCCCCTAACTATCTGCTGGTGCTCCTGTGCTGGCTGGTATTTTCAGCTAATGGAAGTGAATTGGGTATTAGGGCTAATTAAAAGCACGGGGACAGATGTGCGAGTCAACCTGAGCACTTTGTGACACATTAGGGCGTGCAGAGAACACGGGAACAAAGGCGGCGAGACACTTTCGTTTCTGCCTTGGTTTCTTGCGAGTAAAATGCTGCACATGAATATCAGTAAACAAAATAAACTAAATACACGTACCCAGCCATACACAGTAGACGCATTTATACACATTGCTAAATATATCATGTACAGTATGGAGAAAGCCAATTTATACGCTTGACATGGGTATTATATTCTGCCAATAGATGTCTTGGCTGTCACGCTCAAAAAATAAAAAATAAAAAACACTTGCAACCACAAGCAGATCTTATTATCACATGGCTTCTAAACACCGCCTCATGTAATCTACTCACTCTTTATGAGATTGAAAAATGTAGGCACTCTGCTGAACCATGTCAATCTGTACCTTCTGATATGTCACCACAGATATTGGGTCAATTAATTATAATTCGGCTGATTGAAAAACGGACCGCACACAGATGATGCTTCCATTTCAAGTAGACGAATAGGGACGATTGGGGTGACTTGCATCAAAGCAGGGAATCAATTTAAACCTTGTGGCATTGTTAAAAATTATGGAATTTCCTTGGATTATTTTATGATAACATAATAGAATCGATGAGGAAAAAAAAAACAATGGGGATCTGAAATTTCCAGCAGATGGTTAAAACATGTAAAATCTCAAAATATAACAATTCTGACATTTCTATGTGATTGCAGCTGGACGTACGTACGAGATTGTGTGTACAAAAAAAATTCCTTCTCGAATTTTGGACCATATAAAACCATTTTAATTACAATTTTGAGGTACATTTTAATAGGATTTATTACATTGATTTCCCTGCAATTTTTGCTACATTCCATTAAAGCGGCGGTCAAACTATGTAAGCAAACAGAAAATTCTTTGTTGACACATTTCAACTTAGGACAGTAGGTGGCGGTAGAGACCAGTTAATGGCTATGTTTTACAGTGTTAATATAATGTGACAGACTACAAAGACAGACCATACCATTTTTCAATTTTTTTGTGGGTGTTAATAAATCTAACCTTCATATGTATGGACAGAACTGATGCCACTGAACAAGTTGAGTGGTTGAAGGAAAAAAAAAAACTCATAAATATCTTCAATTACAACGCCTTTAAAGTGATAGTGTGTAGGATTTAGGCCTTTTTTCATTATGAACAGCAGGATTTGCTGCACGTGCTGCATTTACTGTTGTCCATAACTCTAACAAACATGGCCGCCCCCAGGGAAGTGCCAACCCCCACGTAATATAATTTCATGATAACTAGACCTACGAGGATTTTTAAAACATACTGTTGGTCTATAAGAACGCATTCTTGAGAACGCACGTTGTCAGGCTTCCGCTGAGCTTGCTGATGAGCTGATCATTTGAATCAGGTGTGGTAGGAGGCCAAAAACCTCCAAAACATGCAGGGTAGGCGGCCCTCGAGGACTGGATTTGGACATGCCTGCATTAATCAATCCATCTATTGTCTTCCGCTTATCCGTGGTCAGGCCGCGGAGGCAGCAGCCTCTGACCACGGTTCGTGAATGTCACATAAACAACATGTGAGCCACGATTGGTCGTTACCTGACTCTTGAGCACAGATGATGTCATTTTCAGTTGAGAGCATGTAGAATTTTTTTTTTTTTTAAAGGCATTATTCGTAAATGAAAGAGAAGTAATCAATTAATTACAAATAAAATATTTACTTTTTACTGCTAAAAATGGCAAAAGAAATGGTCCATACCAATCAGTGAATGATGCAAAAGCTATGAATGTTAAGTTGACGTTTAAAATGATTTCAAATCAGTCTTCAATATTTTCCATGGGTTTTGTTAAAAATAAATCACAGTTTCAAATACATGTTTTAGTTTAATTAAACTTCAATTATCGTTGAGAATGTTTGGAGAAAATTAAAATTTACTTTTTTTTTTAATCTTCTAGCCCTAAGTCTGACAAAACCTAAGTTCCAATGAATTATAGTAAAATTGCATCACAAAATTATCCAAAAAAAAGCAATGAATACCTCTTTGCCCACACAAAATGTCTCTCAAGAAAATTACATGGCAAAAATAAAACCATTCGTTTCCATGTTTGTATTTGAGTGCACACAGAAGTAATGCAGCTACTCTGCAAGGATGCGGCGGGTGTGTCGGGTAGCACTTTAGCTCCAACCTTGAATTTTTAACTGCAAAGCTTTTTATGAGCAGAAAGCAAGCTTTTACTGTAATGCCTTGCGCTGGGTGATTTTAAAGCTCAGAAACACTATTCAACTTCCAGTAAGGCAATACACAGTTGAAAATCAAGAAAATATTTAGTTTGATGTGCACACAGTTTCACCTAACATAAACATTGCAAGTACAGTCACCAAGGTGGCTCACCTTCGGAGTGTAGAAATAAAAACGTGTGCATCAGAATGTAAGAGAGCCCGCAACTAGGGCAATATCTGCTTTCTAAGGATTGGAATTATTTCAGATTGCACAAAGCGGTTCCAACATACTTGTGCAGAGCCAAGGACTCGATTCATTTTCATATTCACTAAGCAAGGTTCACATTTTGCATCTTTTCACAAAACAAAGCACAAGGCCAAAACGAATAGTTTGAATAAAAAGAGATATCAATGCAGCATGTCCTCCTGAAACACAAGCTATTAATTTGTGCCCACTGTAGTGGACATCAGTTATTTTCATGGCCTTTTTTTTGTCTTGGTCTTTGCTTTTCATCTCATTGTTTTTGGTTCAGGCATGATACAGACAAATCTTTGAATAGCACAAAGAAAATTTTATCATTTAATTCTTATAAAAAAAAATGTGTATTTAGACTGTCTCCCACACTTATTGGTCCAACCAACAGTATGGCACATACACTGTACAGTATATATAAAATAATAATCACAATTATGCATCATGTTTGGTCATACTTATTGTCCTTCTTTTAAGCAAGCAGTATATAAACAAGGCTTCAAAGCTTGATACTTACAAATAATAATAATAAATACATAAAAATAATAAAATAAATCTAAAAGTAAATAATTGAAAGAAATTCATCCAAAACATTGCAAAAACCTGGCACACAGGGCAACACAGCTAACTTACTTGCTGAGTGTAAACCGATGAAAAAAAAGGAAGCCTATTTAGAAGCAAGCACATTATTTACTTTTAAGCACATTTTAATCAATTAGCAGTCACAATGTCATTTTTGGTCATTACAAACTAAAATTATTCCAATTTTGCGTCTCAATTGACAGCTAGCACTGTATATATTCGGAATCGGGTTAGAAACTCAATGCCATTTCACACTGGTAAATAATATATTAGGACGAGAAAATCAGAGGCTTTTGTCATGCAAACATGTGGGAAACATTGCCCCCTGGTGGTAGGATGACAACGTGTTTGATTTGATATGTACGTATAGCCAACTTTTTAAACGTTAATATCGCCAAGGATCAGCTTAATTAATCGAGGTAGCCAATGTGATCGCAATTAAAATTCAATCAATTGTGCAGCCCAAGGAAAAACCATTAGTTTTAGGGTCAACCCTTGGTATTTTCCATGTTATATCCAGCTCATATCCACAAGCTATTGCGTATTTATTGCGGGTTATGGTATGTGTTTCAGATTTCCCACATTGTGAGCGGTCAGTGAACACTGCGCCAGTATAACGTTGAATGCGCTCCAAGAAGTTGGTTTTCCTTTTCCTCGCGACTCGGCTTGATTTCATTTTGCCATAGACGCCCGAAGTTAAGCAACATCCGTGATCCGCCAAGATTATTATGTTTTTTTATTCATATGCCAAAAGACCACAATTAATGAAGGAGTCAAACGGAAGACCTTTTCGTGTTCTCGAACCAGCGCACAAGCCTTGCCACTCTAAATTCAATCAGCTGGAGACATCATAACATCTCAATTTTACTTATTATCCCTGTGTGTGAACAAGGATGGACTCGGACAGTGGCTCAGTCCGCTCAATTCCTTTATTGAAAATAATGCCGTAACAACCTCAGCTAATACGAGCTGCTGGAACCTGCAACAGTAACTGGCTGGTAACGGCCAACTGACTTAATTCCTCTTGCTCTTCCCGCTACGATTATTATTGTAAATAAGAATACGGCCGATTTTAAAATGCAAATTTGTACTTCAAAACTGAACCATATTTTTGGCGTTCATCTTTTGGGGAAAAAAAAGCGCGTCTTACATTTGGGGAATAGAGAAGATGATAATGTCTATCACAGAAATGAAATCGTTTTGGATAATCGTACCTTGGCGGCAGCTAGCAGGCCCAGAGAGACGGCAACACGGGCTCGTAGATCAGGTCTGTCCTTAGGCCACACGTAAGACAGCATGGCCGACAGGATCTGAGTTGTGTTCACCTCTTTCAGCTATGAAAAAACAAAAACATTCTCATTTAGCTGGACGGCAAACAAATCACGGTGGACAATGTTGCTTTTAACTCTGACATACATTGGCTGTGATACTCTTTCACATGACATATCAAATGTCTCCCGGGTTCCCTTGGGGGTTCTCAAAGAATCATCAAGCAGAGCTGAAGATCTAGCCTGACACAACAAGTCCCGCGAGACACCTGGGCTGTCATCTCATCATGGGGCGCCCACCGCTGCCAGCATGTCTATTTACCAACACCGCAGCACACACCTGCCACGGGGACTCTCTGCAGGCCAAAGTTGATGCACTAATTCCATCTAATCCATCCAATATGGAGCCTCGGTGTTACAGCCCGGCTGTATGGCAGCAAATTACGTGACCTTGTTCTCAACATCTGCCTTTGATCAAATTCAATTGAGTAATATGGGACACTGTGAAAAGGGGGATTAACATTTACTTGCACTTGCAGAAGTTTCTGTAACACAAATGGTGCTGAGGCAAGGTCCATTTGCTGTTTTTGAATCTGCATAAGTATATTCAAAGAGTAGAAGCAAAAATACCCAAAATGGTTGGCAGTATTATTATTTACATGATCTTAATGAGTTGTATAAATGTGCTACAAAAATAATACTTATGTTTAAATACATATCTGGTTTATTAAAACGATACCTTGAGATGCGGGTAACATCAAGTCATGATTCGGTCGATTTTTTTTTCTTAGAATCGCAAGGGCAAACTTGAGATAAGAGCACTTATTTGTTGTTTGTTGATATTGCTCTCAAGTCAACTCATTTTAGCGAGAGGTAAGATCGGGCCTAAAAAATCCAGCCCGACCCCACCCAGGCCCGAGTATTAAAGCCCGACACAGACCGAGCCCGACCAATTTACTTGATTTGCAGACCCAAGCCCGAAGCAAACCCGAAATTTCATATTTAATTTGTGAGGACTCGGGAGAAGGAGGTGATTTATGATAACAAATTAAAGCCTTTTGTAACGAAATCGAAGTTTAACAGGACTGTATAAACATTTACATCTTTTATGCATCTGTGTCTGCAAAGGTTACATTAACTGACAATTTTCCATCATTGATGGATATTTTGTGGACAGGCAAAAATTTAAAGCCGTCTGTCATTGGTGCGCACTTGCTTAATTACCTGGAGAAATACTGCAGCCCACTAGGCTTTAAATAGAATAATGCAAATCAAATAAATGGGAAAAGATATATGAAATTGTTATTTCTATAGTTTTGTTTTAACGAAATCTAAGATAAAAGGTTTAATTTTTTTTCTTTGTTTTAGTCTGAAAAAAAAAAGTGTAAGAACACAGAAATACAATAAATTTGCGCCTTCTCTGTTTTGTCCAAATTATTTATGTTATAACAAGTATTCCTTAGTTTAATATCCACATTCCACACGTCGTTTTAGTATACATTTTTATAAACATATATTTATTAAAAAAAAAAAAAAATCAGCGAGATAGAAGCCCGGCCCGAACGTAATGAATTACATTTTAGGCCGGGCTAGGTTGGGTCGGGCTAGGGCTTAGAATCTTACCTCTAATTTTAGCATAACCAGCAGCTTGGCTGAAAATGAACAATTCCTCACAAAGAAGCTTCATGATATTTATGTCAATGCACGGTTGAAGTTTACTGTCAAACTAAATTTTTAAAAGTTACATGGTGTACATTTAAAACGAAAAATCTGCCTTAAGAAAGGCCCCGCTAACTTGATGCTAAAATACGATTAAAAAAGTAAATGACACGCTAATGAGGAGCGTCAAAAACCACGGTTTTGGAATCCTTTAAAGGCATACTCATTTAGCCATTTTCAGCAGTAAAACAATAATATTAATATCTGTAATTAATTTGATAGCTTCATTTTATTTCATGTACAATTAATACTTTTTTTTCATAACACATTCTGCCACTTGCTGTCGACTAAAAATGACATCACGATGTGCTGAGGGCTCTGGTAAGAATCAACCCTAACCCTAACCCCAAGGCTCATCTTGTGAATGTCACGTAATCTAAACTATAAAATAGTTTTTTTAATTGCACATTGAAAATAAGTAGGTAAAAAATATATGATAAATGTTTTTTTTTTTCTATGACTGAAAAAGACTAAAGGAAAACATATTGGCACACAAATGGTACAGCAATATATTTATTCAGACAAAATATTCAAGAATTATTTTTGCTCTGTGAAGAATGGTCAAACTAAATTAAAACGTAAACTAATTTAAATTGAAATTTTAAAATTTAAAATTAAAATTGTTTTTTTTCTCAAATTATAATAGAATACTATCATTTTATTATTAAAAATACTTTTTGTGATTAATTTGGGGATGTTGGAATGGCTTTTTAGCATTTTCCATTTAATTCAAAACAAAGATGAGATAAGTTTTGAGTTAAGAGCAAGGTCAATGAACAAATTCAACTCATATCTCGACGCACCATAATAGAACTATTCCCAAATATTTTGTAGACAATTATCGGCTAAAAAACTCACATATTTGTGCTTATTTCTGTGCTATTTGTTCAACACCCTTATTTAATAAGTCTTTTAATGAAGATTTTTGGTGGAAATATCCTTTGTTTTATCAATAACATCCATTGTTTTATCAATAACATTTTCCACTCTGGGAGTTTTTAGTTTACTACAGCGACAAAAAAAACAAAAAAATTAACAAAGATCAGTCTTGGTGTTAATTGTTTGCGAAAACAAAAATTCTCACCACGTTTTTGGGGTCCGCACTGAGACCTCCTCCAGCGTTCCCGTGCCAGCATGTTCGTTTTTCTGTCACCTGCAAATGCTGTCAAATGTTTGCCCTTAGAACATGCGTGACCCTCAAATATTGACAGCACATTGATCTGGAAGTACTTCATGTCTACTTACGTTTGCCACCTGCAAAATGCGCCGACTACTTTCAGTTGTGCTTGTATTCCATGTGCTTGTTCGCAAGTGCGGCAGTGTACTCAGCTGAAAAACAAAATGTAAATGATCGTCATTTTGTATAACACCTCTAAAATGTGTACTCAACTTGTAATTTCATTCCAACAATTTACTGAAAGACTCGTCATTAACTCATTCAGGATGTATTTTTAGGTTTTTAAAGAGTTATGAGTTATTCAATCCCAAATAGTTAAGCATTGATTTAATACTTAAGTATTTGGAAATTAATGTCCTTAATGTACTTAAGTATTGATTTAATATTTAGGTAACTGGGATTTAATGTTCAGACTCTTAAAAAATGTGAAAATACATCCCTGGCATTGAATGAGGTAATTGTCAATCATTCTAGTACATTTTTGCCCCTTGAACAGGCTTTTTTTTTTTTTTTTTTTAACGTGCATTCATAAGTTTAGACAAGGTCAAATTAAGAAAAAACAGTAAGGTTCAATTCAGGTTCAGCTTGAAATGTTGTCCAAAATCAAATTTAAAGATATTTATAAAGCAGTACAGTATATAACACTGTTGATATACGAAAACCTCCGGCATCAAAATTTGGTTTATGTATTTATTTTTACATATCTATACTATCTATCAATGTACACATTTATTTAGCCATTTTCACAAGTAAAAAGTATATTTATTTTGTCTATATTTAATCAAATAACTACACACTGTATGTTTTGCATGTGCAAATTAATACTTTTAAAAATACATTTTGCACATTCAGAGCTCAAGAAAACGACCAATCATGACTCATCTGTTTTCTGGGTTTGGTCATGTGATATTCACAAGTTGAACCGCAAATGATAGTCACCCAAGCCTTGCGCATATGATGTTATTTTCAATTGACAACAAATGACGAAACAATTTATCAATAGACAAATTATTTATAGACAAAATAATAAAAAAATAATAACTCCTTACTGCTAACAGCAAAAATAAAAGTGTGCTATGCCTTTAACAAATGGCCGCTTGCTAAAGACTGGCTCTCGTCTTGAGTGCTTAAAATAACGCATTTATTGTGCATTTTACTGCTTAATTCAAACTTGAATGGGTTAGCCATGGGTACCAAGATTACTAATGATGTTAAAGAGAGAAGAAAGAAGATGACTTTTACAGAAACGAAGCTGGAGATAATCAAGAAATACGAAGAAGGCTAAGCTAGCCTAGGCGAGGCTACCCTCACCAAGGAATATGGCCACAACAAGCTTGTCACTTACTCAAAGGTAAATAAATCCTTTCTAGATTTATTTATGTTATTCAATTGTATACTGTACATGTATGTTTTATATATATGTAACATTTACTATACTATTTTGATACCAATTTTTAATATGTATATTCAATTTTGATGTTTTTATCTGGGGTTTTACACCGCATTAGCTACAGTACTTAACATAGGTTTGGACTGTCCGCCATATGTCATATGCATTCTCGTTACAATCCCAACCGTGGAATGAATTAATCTTGTAAACTGGGGTCCACTATATAAAGTTGGATTATTTGGAGTAATAAGGAACATTTTTTCATGCATTACAATAGTCTGAAAAACGTATGTTATTACTCCCCTATTAGACGACATTAAAGTTTAGAAAACATTTTACAGTCAGTGTAAATCAGGTTAATACATTTACAGCAATCTAAATATGTATGAAACCTGTTTGAGCACGTAATGTAATTGCATATACATCTGTTCAGTGTACGCATAATTTGTCTATATCCTGTTATGGTGATCTCAAGTGACTCAAGTATAAAAAGTCATTTCGAAACTGCGTCTCATTTCAAAACTGAAACGAGATGTCCTCAACTTTCACTTTTGAAATGACTTTTTTTTTTTTTTACCCTATTTATATAGAATATTATTCTTTTTATTCCTCCGATCGCAGTTCATCAACCATGACATCAGCAGAAAGTAAGTGTCAACGTACCGCGGGGTGGGACAAACACTCTTATCAAACATTTACTGACTTCTCTGGGGCTCTACAGCACGTGATGCAAGATCCCCGTCTGACTGATAGGATTTGGCCAAATGAAAAATTAACATGCTGCACAAAATTCAATTGGAAAAAAAAGCAGTAAAACCAGGATAGGTGTAACAAGAGTTATTATACACCTTGGAAAGGTCCAACAACTGGAGATCCAAGTTAGCATTGAGCAAGCAATCATTCCATAAACTCGCGTGTGATTTGCCTGACAGCTGCCGGAAGTAACATATATTTTACATAGGAAAATAATACATTGTTAGTTGCCTCCACGTGTAAGAGGACATGTGACAACTTGTGTCCAGCTCTGTCCTGCCCTTGCGTGCTACTGACTGTCACCCCAAACACCGCCGTGTCCTCCCCAAGTATTCGTTAAACTTACCAGGTAAGAACTTTGTCGCGGGTTCTTGGTCCCGTCCTCTCCTTGACTTTTACTCCAAGCGTGGTACGAGCTTGTTTTTTGAAGAATGACTGCCAGTTTTCGTCTTTGGAAGTGTAAGCCGCATTTTTGGGACACCAACAGTGTCGCCATGTTGAACGTGTGAGAGAAGGCGGGATATGCGCGCGCCGGTTACGTCATTTCCGCTGAGGTCATCACCTGTCAATAGTGGTGAAGCTAGCAAGCGGTCGCTATTGCTAAACACCGCGACTTTAACGTGAACATACGATCAACTTGACTTTTATGAACGACTTTATTTATCATTTAAACGCTTTCAAATGTGATGCCAATAGTGTGGCCGGATGCGACAGCTGGATTAATTTGGGAATCTTCTTTTGAAAACACGAGTCGCGGCTAAAGGTAAAAAAACCAAAACACGTTGTCTGGCCGCTTTGCTCTTTGTTGAACGAGCGATTAAACAGCGATCGGTCATTCGACCAACTTTGATCCTTTTGCTAGACAACTCCCGTCCCCCTTTCACTCAGGATGCCATGCCACAATCAGCAAATGAGCAATGTAAACAGCGGCCAGGAGCACCCAATGAAGCAAGTGCGCTTTGCCACCAGCAACAGCAGCAGTAGCGGCAATGTGGCCGCTGTGTTAGCCACTCATGAGGCAGGTGATGCCAGCAGCAGGCAACCCGTAAATCAGGACTCCCTGGGACCTCAACTCAAACTGCTTCCTCTCAATGACCAGATCCGAGAGTTACAGACTATTATTAGAGACAAGTGAGTCACTGTTTATGCTATTACAGTGTTATACTAAATCCCTTTATCACCTCCACAAAATTACATCCGACAGCATCCAATCAAAGTGGCCTAATGGGGAAATAGAAACAAAAGTAATTCACCATAATTTGATTACTCTCCAAAAAAGAACACACACTCAAAACTGAAACCGGAAGGGCTTTTCAGTCCCATATTTTCCATACTATCAGGCGCACCGGATTATAAGGTGCAGGAGTGGCCTATTTTAAAACTGGTTTCATGCACAAGGCGCACCACATTATAAGGCACATAGAATAGAAGCTACAGTAGTGGCTGGGGTTGCATTAAGCATCCACTAGATGGAGCTGCGCTAAAGGGAATGTAAAAAAAAAAAAAACAGATAAGTCAATTACACTATTAATCGAATATAAGTGTTCTTACAACTCTGTTCATTCCCCAATATGAATAAACAGCTGCTTTATTTTCGTACTACCGGAAGAAAAATACTGTTTAGATCAATTTTAAGATAAATCAAGAGTTTAATAGAATATAATTATAATTCAATTAAATATGAAACAACCAAAGAGTTTTTGGATTTATTTGATAAAATTGTGCTTTCTTTCATCCCCATATACATTGCTTCAAAAGTGGAACATTCTGTATATAGCGTATCAAAATTTCAAACAGTGTGTGTGTAAAACTACATTTATAACTAATTCGCAGAGGAGAATATTGAACAATTTACATGTTGATTAACTTATTTTATTTTTTCATCCCCCATAAATGAAAACCTGTGGTTTATGCACTGTATAAGGCGCACCTTCAGCTTTTGACAAAATTGAATGCTTTTAGGTGTGCCTAATAGTGCCGAAAATACAATAATGTGGTCTCAGTCTGAACACAAGGGGCAGTATGTGAAAGAACTACATACAATACATAAATAACGAAGAAGAGGACATATAACGCCATGTTACATCGTTGTTAACCACAAAATAGAGTGTGTGTCTGCATGGAAAATAACCCATATGTAAAATGTTTTTTTTTATATGTCATTATCTTGGCTAAACTATGCCCTAGTAGCTAACTAAAGGCTACTTAGCATTTGGGTGGGGACAATTGAAACCGTGTAAGTTTTGATGTTCAATAAAGTGTAAAATAAATAGGCTTGAGGTCACAAGATGGCGCATCATTCAAAGAAAAATGGGCATTTTAGTTTCCTTGTGGGCAGAGTCATATGATACGTGGGTGGAGTCAACATTTAACTACACCGACATGTTGAGCCACACTTTGAAGCCAGGGCTTTTTTCAAGTACTTAGCAGTATTTACTAGTTGAATTAATTATGCGTATCACTCAATGCAACAGTGTATATATATATATATATATATATATATATATATATATATATATATATATATATATATATATATATATATATATATCCCCCACATACAAATATATAGCGCCCTTACTTTGATTTTTTTTTTTTCCATGTGAAAAGACTTCATAGTCTTCACATCTTGTCTTTACAAGATTGACTTCAATTTCTTATTTTGAATTGCATGTCAATAATAGCGATGTTATAAGTGTGGAAACTCTGCCTTCCAATGGTCAGTTATCACTTCAGTGCTCAATTGGCTTATACAGTGGGCCCCTGGTTTATGAGCAATCCAAGCCTATGTTAAATACCCAAAGCGTCAGAGAGGGAGAGAGAGAGAGAAAGAAAGAAAAACAAAGAAATCTAGTTTTCATTTCTCTTGTGTTGTAGGACTACCAGCAGAGGAGATTTTGTATTTTGTGCCGACCGACTGGTAGGATCACAAGTCCCATGATAGCAACATTGCGGTAATGCATTTTTTTTTAATCTGCTATATTATTGTCCAACAGATTAGACTTGTGGTGGAAGAAGGCCTGAATCAACTGCCTTACTCCGAGTGCACTGTGACTACACCGACAGGTGAGAATCGAAATTAGAAAAGCTACCAAATTTGACATCAATTCCATTTTGCAAAAGGCTTGGTTTGTTCTGTGCATTCATAACTGATTTGTGCCATATTGTGTCTTCAGGATATAAATACGAAGGAGTCAAGTTTGAGAGGGGCAACTGCGGCGTCAGCATTATGAGAAGTGGTGGGTCAAACAATATATACAGTATTATATAAGGGCTACTATGATGTCATTTTTAGTCGACAGCAAGTGACAAAAGTGTCGCTCAATAGGATGGATAAAAACAGGTAAATTTTGCTGCTTAATTTATATACCACAAACACAATAATAATCAGAATAACTGGGTGAGGATAAGGCATACATATAATATTGTCAAGAAAATCTTTGGTTTGACCTCCCCTTAAAGCACAACTATGATGTCATTTTTAGTCGACAGCAAGTGGCAAAATTCACACCCGCAATCATAAATGAAAATTGGTTCCATTTTGCTGCTTAATTTATATTTCACAGAAAATCTGAACTCATCCAAATCCAAAGACATTTTTTTTTTCATTTAAGTGTCCAGACATTCAATAATAGGTACCTGTTTATATCTTTCTAGTGTTGAACAGAGTGTCTAAAAAAATTAATTAAAAATGGAGCAATTCATGAAATAAGTACCAAAACTACTGACTACTTTATGTTGTTAATTACTAAAGTGATTGATTTACACGAAAAAGGACTAACAATAAATCATGACTCACTCTCAATTACTTTAGGTGTTAAAGTACCAATTACTTTATAAATTAAAGTAATCAATTGCTTTAGGTCATTTACTATATAATTATAAACTTAATACTAAAGTCATTGATTGCTTCAGGACCTAAAGTACCTAAAAGAGGACCTATTTGATTACTTTGTCTTTTAGTACTAAAGTAATCAATTACTTAATAAAACTGTACAATAAACGCTGGATTACGTATATGAAGACGTATAAACGTTATGTTTGGTGCATTTTTGGCACAGGTGAGGCCATGGAGCAGGGATTGCGAGACTGCTGCCGCTCCATCCGCATCGGCAAAATCCTGATCCAAAGCGACGAGGAGACCCAGAAAGCCAAGGTCTACTACGCCAAGTTCCCGCCGGATATTTACCGAAGAAAAGTGCTGCTTATGTACCCCATCCTCAGTGAGTTTGAGCACGCGCACACACTGTTCTCTGCCGCACTTCAATTTCTCTACAGCGGCACATATGAGCTATGCGATTTCATGTATATATTATATTTATTTTGAGAAATCTCAGTCGGATCGACCTTTACCGCCAAGTCTACATTTCCACATCACTCAGGCGCACTCGCCCTGGTCTGATAATTATAGCCCTCACAGAGGAAATTATACAGTACCACGACGATGGCTACCAAGCTGCAGAACAGCATAATGAGCTTCAGGGAAAAAAAAAAATAAAAAATCTTGGCTTTTGTATATCCATGCGCACAAATGAAAAAAAAAATACATATATGCTGTTGACCCTGTCAGGTTGGAGGTTTATTTTAATGGCAGAATAATCAAAAACATGTTAAGTGTGCGGGTCACAACACGAGACCTTTTTTGAGATGATAACATAAGCAATTACACCTCGGCAGACCTTTTCATATTTTTTTTCCCAATGATTTAATAATTCATTCTAAAGGTGTCAAGTTTGAAATGAGAGGGAACGTTAACGTTTTGTGTGTGCTCAGGTACCGGGAATACGGTGATCGAAGCGGTGAAGGTGCTGATCGAGCACGGGGTCCAGCCCAAACACATTATCCTCCTCAGCCTCTTCTCCACACCTCACGGTACATCAGCACAGCTGCACCAGCTCATTTTCCATTTGCTTTTGTTTACACAACAAAATCAGTCTCCAATCTCCCCCTGCGCCTCTCCTCCTCATGTGGCATTGCTTTTATTCTGCCCGCAACTGCAATGCTGATTAGTCTTATAAGCGGGTCTCAAAAGCAGGTGGAGGGTGGGGGGGCAATAAGGCACTTCAGGGAGTGCGGGAGATTGGAACATGATTCCTGTAGGTATCAGCGAATGTAAGTTAATGCGTGACAAGAACAGTAGAATTTTCATGATAAATTAAGAGCAAAGTAATTGGAACCTGAAGCATGTCACTTAGAGATCGACCATTATGCTTTTTTCAGGCCCACTGTTTACGATCATAGATTAGCCTAGAAGAAGCATTACGGAAAAGGAAACGTATAGGACCACTATACCTAACATTTTCAATCATCTTTCAAGGCCAACAGAATATTGTGTCCTATGTCTATGTAAATATGGGTGCTATTATATGAAAGATCGATTTCCATTCCTTACTTTGAATTGCATGTAGGTAATATCTGTTGTTATATTTCTGGAAACACTGCCATCCAATGGTCACAGTTAGCACTACAGTGCTCAATTGGCTTATATTAGGGAAGCATTAGTCAAGGGTGTCAGATACCCTCCATAAAAAATGTATTTCATGAGAATTTTATTATTTATCATTGTTAGTACTATTTTAAAAGGTGAGAATTCTCTTCCATGGCACTGAAAGCGTTAACATAGTGCATTTAATACACAAGGTAATTCAATGTACTTTTTATAGTTAAGAGGTCAGTAAAGTCCCTTCAAACAAAACTAACTTCGTAACATGTTATATCTCCTGGCATGCTCTGTGCCTGCATGTGTGTGACCACTGCCATATATGGCTTTCACTACTCGTTGGCCCTGGCTCTTTCACGGCTAACCAATCAGATGCAGCTATGAATGTGACAGTGATGGAGCGAGGCTCAGTCAAAGAAGTGCATGATCAGAGGCATAATGATGGAGTTTATTGTCTGTAAGGTTAATTTAAATTTAAAAAAAAAGTCACTGCCGATATGCACCAATATGGCGAATATGAGCCCTGATAATCGATCCATCCCTAATGTTACTGCTAAATTATGGTGTAGTGACTCCTTTCCAAAATGTTGTATACTAGGCATGTCATGATCCCAATCGCGTGATCAGAAATCGGGCCCCATAACATTTTTTTTTTCTCTCAGATGATCGAAATAATATCTGATTAGTTTTAACTTTTTTTGTTCATTGTTTAAGGGCTAGAAAAGTACATAGATAATGCCAAAAAATACACTTTTCTTTTTCCTCAATACATTGCCGGGGTATTGAGGTATGTTTAAAAGCAGTTTAAAAAAAAAAAAAAAAAAAAAACTTTACACAGTTTTGTAATTTTCTCAGACAGGCTTGTTTAATTACTCTCAAAATTTAAACCTTCATAGAAAAAAATACCTATTTTAAGGATAGATTTATAAATATAAATACATTGACAAAATATGAAAATTTAAAAATTGTTATAGTGGGGCAACGCCTTTATTTTTTAAGCAGACGAGCCAGAACAAAGTTAAACCAATGATGTTACTTGAGCCATCTTTGAATAAAATACACCTAGAGATACCACTACAAATGAAGTTCCAAAGTTTATTCAATTAGACACATATTACACAGCACTGAGATTTTTTTTCTTTATCAAAACATGTTTTGCATTAGAGGGTACTTATTTAACACATAATTACATAATTCACAATGACAGTAAATCACAGGAAGTGGATAGTGAAAGAAAAAGTGAGTTGACAACAACGCTCACAATGAAAGTTAAGAGTGGACAAGTAAGATTGAAAGTGAAAGAAATGTAATGGATGTCTTTTGTGTGTGTTTTTTTTTTTTTTTTTAGGGGCCAAATCTATCATCCAGGAGTTCCCCGACATCACCATATTGGCAACAGAAGTTCACCCAGTGGCGCCAACACATTTTGGCCAAAGATACTTTGGCACTGATTAAATCCAGGACAAACTGAGCAGCATCATTATTTTAAGTATGTTTTTTGTTTTTGTCTGCTTTAATTTAAAAATATTCCCCTTGACGTGCCAAATCCTTTCTCTCCTCAACAGAAACTGTATTTATTCTATTGCTTTCCTTTTGCTTTTTCCTCATATGAATACAACCAATGCTGAGCCATATTGAGATGCTTTTATTTTGCGTGTTACAAGTGGTGAGTTATTAAAGCTTTGATATTTGTTATCAGAAAGACCACCAAATGGAAAATAGCAGTGTTTACTGACTAAGAGAAACGGACACAAATCACATACAGTAAGCCAAAGATAAAAAACACTGCCTTGCGGACAAAAAAATAAAATGATATTCAGGTTTATGATTACATACAGTATGTGTCACTGACATACATATTTATTTATATATGTGCCACAAGTTCATTTTAGCAATAAACAAGAATCATGTAAACACATCCACATTTTCTGAAGGTTTCTACATGCACAAACAATAAAACACTATATATATATATATATATATATATATATATATATATATATATATATATATATATGGAAAATTATGAAAGACACAAGGTGTTATTTGATTGGTCCAACAAAGTGGAAATCCTGTTATGTCAAATGAAAACGAAGTAAAAACACAACCTAGTTCCATTCAGGCGTCAAGTCAAACAGTCCTCATCAATTGTGTATGTGTTCCCCACCCCCTCCTCAAAATTTGCATACAATATGTAAAAAAATGAAAAAAAAAGAAACTCAGGAACTTCTCCAAACACGTTTGTGGATGACCCGTCATTTACTTTACAAGAATCTCTGTGTTCCCATATACAATATGTTGTGCGAATAAACCATTTTACATGCCACGGAACATCAAATTTCTTCGTTTCTGATATGTACCGATAAGTTAATACATAATATGAATATTTTTAGAATCGATTATCCCATCAATTATCTCATCAATTAATTCAATAATCCGATGAAATTTCATTTTTTGCATTAAAGTGTATTGAAAAACATTTAGCAAACTACAACAAATAGCAAAGTTATTGCTGAGGGGCTGAAATAATAACGATTTCAAACAATAGCTCTTAACGATTACTCTGTGAATTAAAATAGTTGCCAATAAATTTGATATATACAATAGAGCTGCAAGTATGATCATTTTAATAACTGATTAATCTCTTCTTTTTTTTAATAGATGGACCGAATTAAAAAAGGTTTGAATTTCAATCCCTAAATTAGAAAACAGAAATTTTTCAAATTGTGGACGATTTGTACAATTTTCAAGTTTAAAAAAATGGCTCTAAATCATTAATCAGTTATAAAAATAATTGCCGATTAATTTGATAATCATTTAGCTGACAATGACATCCACAAAAGAGCTGCAACTATGATTTTTTTAACAGTCGATTAACTTTCATTTTATTTGTTAATTGACGAATCGAATGGAAATAGTTTGAATTTCAATCAGAAGAGAACTTTTTCAAATTTACATCGCGGATGATTTGTACAATTATCAAGCCTAAAAATGGCTCTAAACGATTCATAGTTGCCAATTTAGTTGATAGATTGTCAATCGATTAACAGCTGGAAAGAAGATTTAAACAATAAGGCTGCAATGATGATTATTTTAATAATCAATAATTTTGTCGATTATTTTGTTAATTGATGAGTCAGAATTAAAAAAGTAATCATTTCCATCCATTTAAGAAAACTTATTTTTTAATTTGGTTATTGCTTTGGTCCGTATTGTGAGTAATTCGTCAAAAATGCAGGTCAATAGTTTCCAAAGTAGAGTTAAAAACAAGTTTTTGTAAACATCATATTTCGATTCATCATTGTGGATATTTATTGTGGATAATTATTTTTCCAGTTCCTCGCCTTATCAAAGCACAGGAGGTAATGATTACCACGTATATGATGGGAAATTTGCAGAGAAAAAATACAGCACGCTAAATCGTATCGAGAAAACAGGCTGCTGGATACATTCATTCGGAAAATGGATTTCCACATCACAGAACGACATAAATACAGGAAGTGTAAGGCGCTGGTTAAATCCGGTTAAGTGACGGGAAATAAATAAGATGTGCTACCTGGGCTCTGAGGCTCCGCCTCCAGAAGCAAAATGAGGTAACGTTGGAGCCACCGCTTTCGAATGATGACGAGGAAGTGCGGTTAATTGTGGGGTAACGGCTTGCACTCGGATGTCCATTGCTTCGTCACGTTTTCTTTAAAAAGAGAAAAATACCTTCCAAGTGGTCCATGTCATTTTCCCTCCCTCCAGTGTCCATTGTCTAGTCCTCCATTTCTATGGTGACAGAAGGTTCTTGATCCTCAACTGAAAATAGAAACGTTAAAAAAAAAAGTAAATGACAATATTCTCTTTGAAGTTTCGAGGTATGACCGCCAGAGGGCGGTATTGCTCAGAGGGCGTCTCGTCCACAGGCAATCAGAATATTCTAGTCTGACAGAAGCAATAACATTGCAATGCCGGAGGATTTGGAATAAACATCACACGATCGTGGCCTCTGTATTCATTTTCATGTCGGACGAGAAGGCAAAATGGTTTGGATAACGCCAGAGAATGACCATAATGCTCGGGCAGACTGATAACATGGCCACGAATGTACGATGGGGTCATGTTTGGAAACAGCAACTGTCTACATTCATTTTTGGATGTCTCAGCTTGCTCTGGCGATGACGTGTTGACAGAGGGTTCGAGAAAGGTCAAAAACGCTTGTTATGGGAAACACCAATATGAGGAAGGACAGAAAGCCTGGTTTAACAGTTTTGTCAGTGGGAAACCTTAAAAGAGGATTAAATCACTAGAAAATCATCTTTAACATACAAGAAATAAGTTGTAGTTATTTATCTTTTTTTTGTGATTACCACTCACTTCTACTGCATTATGTGGTCCACAACGCAAATGCAATTTGTCAGTTCAAAGGTCACGAGACAAAGCGGTGGTGTGAATGCGCGCATTGTTTGCTCAGAACAGACAAGAGCATCTGCTGATAACGTAGCATAGAAGCGTGGTCACATGACACATTCCAGACCCTCAGTTGGAATTGAGGTTAAACATTTACAAATGGGGGTACGTGAGACTTTAACAGGGTTTCTGCAGATATCAGCAAATCGAACTCAAAGCTTTTTATTGCCATAAAAGGAACGTTGCAATTTCGTTTCAAATTATGAGCAAATTGATTGGAACGTGTTGCTAAATAGTACATTTGTATGCCTTTATTATGTTAAGTCTTATACACAAGCACACTGTCATACTTTATGCAATTTTCTGGCAGATGGCCCAGGAAGTAAAGAGATGATGTTACATTAACTGAATAAAATAAGCTTGGAGACACCACTGCAAATGTCGGTCCAAAGTTTAATAGGGTTAGGTTTGTTTGTTTTGTTTTTATCAATAATGTTTTGGGTTTTGCGAGTGCAAGGTGTAATCATAAATAAACAAAATTCACAGGGGGTATGTTATTGAATAGAATGTTGAGAACCATTGTGACAAATTTATGGATTTTCAAAGGCTTTCGTCATTCTCCCTTGAAATATAATCCAAATGGTATCTCCAGGTGTAAAAGCAGTCAATTTTTAAATGACTAATTCACTAGATTTTACCACAAGGAGTGGATAATACGCAACATTAAAACATTGTGAAATTTGATATAATACATAAGAACAAATGATGACTAATTACAAATGTATTGGAAAATAATTATATTATTTATTATTAATTATATATTATATTATAATCCAGCGCCTCATATATGGAAAAAGTTTTAAAATGTCATTAATTGGGGGTGCGCCTTATAGTGCGGAAAATACGGTAGTTGTCTATTATTTATGTCACCTTGGTTTAATTTGACAGGTTTTTTTTAATTAAAAAATGAAACCCGCGTTTAGGAGGAACAAAATTGAGACCTACAGTAATTCCCCAAACATAAGACACACCTGTGTAGAGGACACACCCTTAATTTGGGGGTCAAATTACGGTGTTTTCTATGTTACCGTGTATAATATGCAACAACACTTTGGCAACAAAAGTGTTGAATTAACAAAACAAAATAAAATCCATTTATAGGATGCACCCATACTTTTGGCCTTCATTTTTTTAGAAAAAGAAAAAGGACTTGTATTTGGAGAATTACGGTACTTTTAAGGTGACTTCTAAACAGGGCGTAATATGACTCAGTGAGTCTGCATGCCCCCTCTTTAAAGTTAATAAAATGCCAGTCACTTTTTTTCTATTCCTACTTTGCACGATTGGAGGCAAGGTGGGGATGAGTCTTTTCTGAAAGAAAAAACGAGCTCACCACTGACTTGCAAAACAGAAGTAACAATACAGCCGATATAAAAATGGACGTGTCTGTCAAAATTCTGTGGCTGACAGATCTATCCTCCTAGACAAGTGCAGAATAAACATAATAAATAAAAAATACTGTTAATAGGATGCACCCATACTTTTGCACGTCAAAAAGTGTCTTTTTTGGGGAATTACGATATTGGTTTTCTTTTGCTCGTAAAAATGACTTGTATTTGTTAGAGAATAATAAAACACTTTCTTGTCCATGGATGTCTGTTCCGAGAATTTGAGAAAGCCCCCAATATTCGTGTTGACTCACCCCAGCTTCCTTCCTCAGAAGCGTCATCTGACTCCTCCCACATCTCCTTGTTTGCCAGTAATGGGTTCTGACACTCACTCTGATTCTTTAAAGGAAAATAGTGTCCATTCCCTTGACTGAGGAAAAAAAAATGCACAAAAAGACAAATCACGCAAGGTAATCACGCAATTCTGCCAAGATCAAATTCACCTGGTGAAAACTGGGATGAACCAAAGTCTTCGATCTTTCCCGAATACTTGCAGCAGATTTTTGCGTATGCCAACATTGAAACCGTGTCGATCCGGCCCGTTGACAAAAACTGGAGCTGAAAAGGCCTCTGAAATACATTAAAAAAGGAGTCAAAATACGCAACATACATTCTTCTTTTTTTTTTTTTTTAATTCCCTTTTTGGGGCATACCTAAAGTGGATCTGTTTTTGGCTACCAGCCAACAGTGGTAACTGAAGAGGAACATGAGACTGACAAAAAACATGAGTGCCACAAACATAAGAAAAAGGACATGGAACTTGGCTGGCCCGTTTGGCAAATCCCCCTACAGAAAAAAAGTGTTACAACAAAATACATGATGCTGTGAAACCTACAGCGCATTACAACTTTTTAATGACACTTACCACCCAAAATTTTATGAAATACTGAAGGACTGTGGCGGCGATGTATATGCAGTACAGCATGGAATAAGCCAGGAACAGCAGGAAAAACTTGTAGTTGGAAAAACCAACACAGTTGTTCACCCTAAAGAAAAAAAAAATCAGCTTAGGACATCAAGAGGCTGCTAAGAATATAAGAAGAGAAGAAAATAATAACTTACCAAGGACAGTGGTGGTCCATTTTCAAAATGCACCTAAAAATATATTTGAAATCATTTACATTGCTGAGCTGCATCACTGTGAGATTAATATTCAACCGAGTAAATATAAAAATGTACATTAATTGTTCTATCCCTAGGTATGGTTTATTCAGCAACAGCATAAACTAAATCGTGTAAAAGCATCCATTTTGATTTCTCGCTCGCGTGACAAAAAATTGTGACACTAATGGCTAATAGCTAAATCCGTAAAAAAAATTACCAAAATACAGGCGTCTAACATTTAGCAAAGGAGCCACTATAAAATAATCTCTGAAAAAGTTGCTTCGTGTCCGGATTAATTTGCTTTTAATTTGAAAAGTGTCCTGTTCCTGTCACGGCATTAAAAAGCATGAATTACATTTGACGATACCGTCTGCTAACTTTAAAACTACAATCTGTAGGCAGATTTAGCAATCTCAGAAGCTAGATCATTTGACATAAACTGTTTTAGTTCTAGCACGTCTGTCAGAAAACTGTCACGAATGGCAATGTGCACCTGTAAAAAGTGACCAAAATAAAGGTACTGTATGTCATATTTTGCAAACAAGTCACTTTAACACAATTTAGCAACAAGTTGCCGATAATTTGTTCTTAATTTGAAAAGAAAAATGTACTGTTCCTGTCATGGCTTTAAAAAGCATAAATTAAGATAGAACTACATTTGTAGTGGTATCTCAAGGTGTATCTCAATTTTAGGACACAAAGACTGTGCAACATCATCTGTTTTATTTCTGGTGTCTGCTGGAAAATTTTGTCACTAATGGCAATGCTTATCCATATAAAAATGAGAAAAAAAAGCCATTCGACATTTCACAAAGGAGCCACGATAACACAATTTGGCAAGAAGTTGATTAATGTTCCACTTAATTTGCTCTTGATTTGAAAAGAAGCTCACACGAGACCAAGTGTCATCGTGTAATTCTAGAAGTACGCCTACCTGCCATATGGAAACCAGTGGGTGAGAAAGTTTACAAAAATGTTGCCTCTGTCAACTCTTTCCCTTATATAAAATTGGCTAAATATGTCAATATAACAGAAAGCTCAAACTTCTCAAAATACTTAGAAAAGAACTTTCCACAGCACTCCTGCTCATCTCTCATAGCACACTCTTTTTTTGGCACATATTGGTGAGCAAAGCGTGACTTACATTTCACAGACGGAGCAGTGGTGACAGCGGTCAGGCTTCAACACCTGGCAGCGGTCGCAGAACCTGATAGCTAGACACAAGAGGAAGGCCAGTTGAGTGCCGGATATTTGAGCTGAGCGTGCCTATGGCTTAACTTCCTGCTCAGGCATCAACACTAATGAAAGAGGCCGCAGTGCATCTGCTCCACATGGGGATGCTAATACTATTTGCTCTAGGATGCGAGAAGATTGACTGTCCCTAATCCACCTGTCTTTGTGGTGTAGCATCTCATTAAATCGTGAGTGAAAGTTTACCTCCAGACTGAGCTCGAGTGTAGATGGGCAGCTTCTTGGCAATCTCAACCAGGATTTGTTTCTGTGCATCCGGCCTCTCTTCCATCTCGTACCTTTGCTTGTCTGAGTAAGACAGCTGAAACTAAAGCCCCCCCCCCCAAAAAAGACATTCCATTAGCATCTGAAATACATTTGGGGTGCTAACACGATTTTGAGGATACCTTTTTGCATGGGGATGCAGCAGGGGTAAAGATGGACTTCCAGTAGGTCCAGATAAACATCCCAAAGCAAACATGGAAAACCAGTAAATAGGCCACTGCAGAGACAAATATTCGCATTCATATAGTAAACAAATAAACAAATTCCAAAGAAACAGTACTCACCCTTTTCTGGTGTATTCGACAAGGTGACTGCAGAAACGAGAATAAAGCACATATTTTCAGCATCATGAAACATGCACCCAGCTCAAACAAAAGTGCATTTTTTTAACACAATAGGTACATCTCACGGCTAATAACATTAGCAAGTATGCCAGACTGAAAGCGATAAGCATAACAATAGGCACTCTGTGAATAGAACGACTTCTCGCTAAAATGACTTTAACGCTTTATGTCATAATTTAAAAACCAAAACGCTAACTTCACAACAGGTCAAACCCAAAACACTTCCGCATACTTTACTCGTTCCTGCTCTGTAATTTAAATCTGCCAACACAATGTGTGCGGTAAACTGCGGTACATGTCCACGGTTTTCGAAGGAGGAAATAATGGCGAACAAAACCGATATCGTTTCCGATACTCACATAAACATAGCTGAAATACGTAAGCGTAATATGACCACAGCACCACGGAGGTAATAATAAGCACAGGTATCCACGAGAAAACCCTTTGACAGCATCTCAAACCTCTGGAGAGCGCCATACTCCATCGAAACGCAGCTACACTCTGTGCTCGATTAGTCTTCCTGCCTGAAATTTCTGCAGCAGCTTCATGTGGAATCAAATGTCGATTCAGCGCAACACTTTCTTGCCTAAATTAAATAAATAGATCAATACACTCGATTAAGCCTTATGCCATACACGAATAAAAACAAAAAAAAACATTGTCGTTCCACGTCTTTTTTTTTAATTTAACGAATACCACAGCAGCAGACTGAAAATACTATAAAAAGAAAAGCGTATCGAAATCGCTTGGCATTTTTAAATTTCGTCGATAGATATCCACAACAGAAATGAATTCTAAATGATTAAATCTTACTCTAGCCTGAACGACTAATGAGTTTTGAAGTGAGAAGTACCTAAAAAGAAAAAAAAAACACTTGACCCAACGAAATAGTACCACTAAAGCTGATGTACTCGACCAATTATTACTGTTAATTATCTATATTATTCGACAAATCGGACACGATTGCTTAAAACAAAACGCTCTCGCGGCAAAATAATAAAATAAATACATAAAAAAATGCAGTGCTTTGCCAACGTCTCCAACAGAGGTCGCTAAAAGACTGTCATAAATCTGACGCTGAGTTTTGTTTTTCCCCCCTCCAATTTGAGCGATTTTGAAAGTGACAATTTTCAACAACTGACTAATACGGAAAAGTCCTAAAATTCATTCATTCATTCATTCATTCATTCATCAAAAAGGCTGAATGTACGTAATTGTAATATTTAAAAAAGCGTATAACGGTCATCAATAAGAATATATTTCCTTGATTAGGTGCAGTGAGAACTTTTTTCCTCACTTTCCTCGAGAATTTTTCAAATGTTTCCCTTTCACTTTTTCATAAGACTTGTGGAATAACAATCTGAATTGGTTGCACCAATCTCCCTATGAGTCAGTCTTTTTCATCAAAAATTGTGACCGCCGATGTATTTGACCTCTCTACTGCTGTCCAGAATTTATCTGTAATGAAAGAGCCTCCTGGGACTGAGAGCATTGTGAGATGATCTGTGCATGGCATCCCAACTCCTGGACCTACTGCGACATCTTCCCACTTCTAACATATCATCTGTCAGTGGCTGTTGAAGTAACAACAACATCCCACCAGGCCGTTCTGGCCGTGTGCCTCGCTCTCACTTCAAGCGACCATGTCGGCTGCCGGGTGGTGACAGGTCCTCTCTTGGTTCATCCACACAGTGGAGGCATCCATCCTTCGACACCCCCCCCCCCCCCCCCCCCCCCCCTACACACACACACACACACACTACAAAGCCATTGTGTCTAGCAAAACAGTCACAGCCTTTTAATCAAAACATATGCCCGGGAGTTCAAATAAAACATCATACCAGCAGGTTGAGGCAGAGTCCTTCACTCAAAGTTGAGAGTGATGGAGGTGCATTCCATGCCACCTTGGTGGGAGTCTACATAAACAGACAGTTAAGGGCTAAATGAGAGCCTGTTTGGGCAGAGTTCACGCATGTCTGTTTGGAAAGAGAAAAAAAAAAACATGTTGTGGTTTACCTCATACCACGCAAGAAAGCTAGAATGGCATCAGCTCAAGTGTTTGGTCTTCAGCTGTAGCTCGCCGTCATGCCTTGCCCATGAAGTGGCACTTAGCATGTGGGTACGTCATTTGACCCCTGGGACCCTCATGTTCAACACTTGTTCTTCTGCAGTGGAATGGGGCAACACTGAAGATGCTAAGTAGCACCTGGACGCATATATAGCAACAGTTTGTATACACTTTTTACCACTTGAGTGGGAGGAAGTGAAGGGGAAATTTGGAATGTCAACTTTCTAAAAAAAAAGGCAAGTTTATTTGTATAGCTCTTAGTCAGTGACCCAAAAATGGTCAAAATACTGCAAAAGGGTTAAACAGACGTTGATGACGAGTGAGGCCTATAATCAACATCTCTGTATTACTTGGGGTTGAGAAGAAGAAAATTGGAAGGCATCCATTGTTTAAATTGGTAAAGCAGGCCTCCAGGGTATAGCAATTGCGTAGATTTGTTATTTCTTAAAGCACAGTGGTGTACTGTCAGTGTATCAATGAAAACTAATATTAGATTTACTTATAATACCAGCAAGAGGGAGCATACAGATGCTGAACAATAGAGAACCAAGTACAGATCCCTGCGGGACACCTCATGAAATGTTATAAGATTCTAAGAAACAGTGCGTCCTTTTTTTGGTAAAAAGATCTAAACCAAGAAAATGCTGAGCCTTTAGAAACATGACAACACATGAGGTATTTTTAGGATTAAAAAAAACAAAACAAAAAAAACTCTGGTTAAACCCAGACTTTTATTCCCTGTAGAAAAGAATATGACAGTGGATTTACTGTTTGTGTTGAATCAAAACAAAACATTTGCTTTTGCTTTCTCTCAAGAGATAAAAACAAAAAAATAAGATCTGCAATTGATTGATCTTTTCATTATTTATCTAACATAAACTGAGAAAAACCCCAACCAGTTTTTTAATACAAATAATGACAATTATAAAACTCATACAGTCCGAGGTACTTATAATAATAATAATAATAATAATAATAATAATTATTATTATTATTATTATTATTATTATTATTATTATTATTATTATTATTATTATTATAGTTTATGATTATAATTATATTAACAATAATAGTTATTATAATGACTTTTTTTTCATTTTTTTCAAATGTTTGGCTAAATTACAGGTACTGTATAAATGAAGTACCAGAGCAATAAATTACTTAAAATAATAGCAATAATAATAACAATATGCTATAATAATACTGAATCAGTTTTTTTTTTTTTTTTTATAAAACTTGCAGGTTTTGCGCTTTGTCCCCATTTAATTGCTTCAAAATTACAACCAGGGTGTTTTTAATTGTAATTCTAATTTTAATTGTAAAAAATACATTTATAATTGAAATGCAGAGGTAAAAATGGAAGAATTTACGTGACCATTAAGTTTTTTTTTTTCGTCCCCCCCAAGACTTCCAGTTTATGCACTGTATAAGGCGCACTGGATTATTAGGTGCTTTTGTGAAAATTGAAGGTTTTTAGGTGCGTCTTGTCATGGGGAAACTACTTCAAGTACTTAACAGCCGCTGAAAGTTGATTTATATTGTTTTATTTTTCTTTTATTAATGTTAAAAAGGATACAGTTTAAGGTGTACTTGTATATTTTTTATAGATAATAATCTTAGGTGCAAAGGATTTTCTTCTCCCTGGGGTGTGGGCTTTGCAAATTATAATTAAGAAGCAGAGAACTAAAAGGAAAGACAAGAACTGCAATTCAAGGCTAAACAAGTACAGCGGTCCAACGAAAAGGAAGGTCAACCAAATATGAGTGCACTCTCGCTGTTTAGCGCGTTTGAAGACTGTGGGTTTTGTCTCGTTGTTTTGCAGCGCCACAAGATGCGGCGCTTCCATTTGATAGGATTTCCATTCCATTCCCTGCGTGCTTCAGTGTCTGGACAAGGAATTCATCATGTCTGCATTTGTTTGAAGTCAATATGAAGCACATATTGGAAAGTCTGTATTCATATTGACATTGGTGCGTATCCAGGCCATCAAAGCAGTCCGGGTTGCCCACATTACCTCATTCCGAGTAAAGGTAAGTGCGTGAACATCAGATGTGAGAGCACGGGGGTAATTAGAGGCCCCAAACGTTGCTAGAAAACATCCCTGGGACTTAAAAGGACACGTCTTTCGCGATGTAGCTTAGCACTAAACAGAAAAAACACGTGATGCCCCTCACACTAAGGATACCTTGGATAAAAAATTTGCAAGTGTTTATGTGAAATTACCAAATGAATAATGTTGATATTTAATAACTCATTCAAACCCAAAGACGTGTTTTTACGTTTTTTTGTTTTTTTTTTAAGTAATCATGACGGCGGCTCGGTGGCGCAGTGAATAGCACGTCCACCTCACAGTTCAAAGGTCCCAGCTCAAATCCAGCTGGCTCCGGCCTTCCTGTGTGGAGTTTGCATGTTCTCCCCGAGCCCGCGTGGGTTCTCTCCGGGCACTCCGGCTTCCTCCCACACCCCAAAAACATGCATGGCAGGTGAATTGGACAAACTAAATTGTCCTTAGGTGTGATTGGGCGCGTGAATGGTTGTTTATCTCTGTGTGCCCTGCGACTGGCTGGCAACCAGTTCAGGGTGTCCCCCGCCCGAAGCCAGCTGAGATAGGCACCTGCGACCCCTGTGGGGATAAGCGGCTATATACATTCGTCATTCACACACCTGGATGTTTTTTTTTCAAATTTGTGTCTGGCAGGCAATTAGCTGTTACTGAATGAATCAAGTATTAAAGTTATCAATTACTTTTGGTAATTTGTAATCAATTACGATGATACTTTAGTACCTAAAGTAATTTATTAAACCCGTACCTTAGTAAATGGGCTATAAATAGATTAGCACTTTAGTACCTAATGCACTCGATTGCTTTAGCGACTTCCTTACAGAAAATAAATACGTAATTACTTTCCTACTTAGTTGCTTATAGTAATCAATTCAGTTAAAATAATTAATTACTTTTGTACTTTAAAGTAATTTATTACATTGTACATTGCAAAGTAATACATGATTTGATTAATTAAGTATCTAAAGTACTTTAAAGTAATTTATTACATCGTACATTGCAAAGTAATACATGATTTGATTAATTAAGTATCTAAAGTAATTGATTGGTGTCACATCCAAAAATAATTGCACAGTAATAAGAATAATACTTCTAATATTTATTATTATTTTATGAACTGATTATTTTAGCACTTCAGTATCTAATGCACTCGACTGATTTAGTTACTTATTTACATAATGCTTATACTACCCAATTATTTTAAGGTAATTGATTACTTTGGTAGTTTAGTGCCCAAAGGAATTTTTTTACATTTTTTACTAAGTGCCTTAGTAACAGTACTATAATAATATCATATAGAGTACTATAATAATACTTATACTGTATATTATTTTACTATAAATTAATTACTTTAGCACTTTATTACCTAATATACTCAATTGCTTTAGTTACGACTAAATTAAAGTAGTGCTTAGTACTTAATTTATTAATAACCGCTTTACCTACAGTAATACATTACTTCAGATAATTAAGTGCTAAAATAATTGATTTTATATATTAAAATAATCAACATTGATTACTTTAGTACTTTGAGTAATCAATTGCTTTAGTACTTTTTAGATTAATTAATCAATTACTTTAGTATTACACCTATCATTGATCATTTTAGTAAATAAAGTAATAAATTACTTAAGTATTTTAGTACCTAAAGTAATCCATTACTTTAGTAGGTAAAGTAATCAATTAGGTTAATATTTTTAGTACCTAAAGTAAACCTTATTTTAGTACTTAAGTACCTACATACTATTACTTTAGTACTTAGTTACCTGAATGAATCAATTATTTTAGTACTTTTCATACCCAAAGTACTAATTACTTTACAAGTGGACATTGGTACAGTCATTAGCTTGGCGTGACATCGCAAGTTTATTTTTTTTTTTTTTTCCCCCCATATTCACACTTAAAAGCAGAACAAACAATGACAGGGTGGAGGAGGAATTGCAGACACCTCACCCAGCATGTGTGAAAATAAATCTGCTCAAGGGCGGAGACGTGCGTGTCTTCAACAATCACCGTAATTGACATAGCCGAGCCACGCGGAGGACAATCATTAGGCTGTCTATTAAAGACTTTTCATTACCTAAAGACACGCACTCACTTTGGGCAGATTTGTGGTCATCACCATGAAAACATACATGGCTGCCTTTTTATTTGAGTGACAACATCTGGAAATCTGCACGACCTAAAGCATCGATCGCAGTCGACCGGTCGATCGCAAAGCTAGGATTGGTAGATCGCATGACAAAAAATGAAAGACTAAAAAAAACAAAAGGGCAATCTACGTGGCTAAAAGTTAACTGCAGGTGCACAAATATAACAGGCTGTATATAATTTCACTACTGATGGACAAACAAAGCTTCGTGAAGCACCTGTGCTATTTTTTGACTCCTCTAGATGTCATTGTTAGTTCACCCTTGTGGCATTATGTTACAAATCATGGAAATTCCTTTGATTTTTTTTTTTGTAATCATAAAAGAATCAATTGGAAAAAAAACACTAAGGTGCTGAAATTTCCAGCAGGTGATTAAAACGTAAAATTTCAGAATGCAACAATTCGGACATTTCTATGTAATTGCAGCTGGATGTGTGAGATTTGGTGTGCAAAAAAAATCATTGTCCATATTTTGGACCATATGAAACCATTCTAATTAGAATTTTTGAGATACATTTGATTAGGATTTATGAAATTGATTTTCCTGCAATTTTTGCAACATTCCATTGAGCGGCTGTCAAACTATGTCAGCAAATAGAAAATTCTTTGTTGAATTGTGTTTCACCTCAAGACAGTAGGTGGCGGTGGAGAGCAGTTAATGGCTACATCTTAAAGTGTCATCATCACGTCACAGACTACATGTATGCATAGAACTGATGTGCAATGCTCCTCACTAACGTGTTTGTTTTGTGGTCACAGACCTCTCTTCTTTACGAGGGGGCGGAGCCGCCGGCCGCACACCTGTCATGCCTTACATCATCAGCTACCTTCTTAAACGCGGCCGGCACAGGAGAACGATGCCGGGGTATTTTCTTGCCATCCATGCAACACCAGCCTACATCCGTTCCAAGTTATTGCCACGCCGATTCGTCCCTAGTGTTTTTGTGTAGTACTTGTACCTCCTGGTGCAGTTTTGTTGATTTTTCAGTTGATACTTTGTCGTTCTCCTGCGGGCTCCGACCTCTCTGGTTTTTGCTTCCCGATAGTTTTTCTAATGTCTAGTACTTTTCTAGTGTTTTTCTAGTTTTCGTGTTGCGCTTTCTGTTCGCCTTTTTGGCCCTCTTAGAGACTTTTCTTGTTTTGTGATTTGTATTTCATGTCTCGCTGGGCGTGCGCTTTCCATTATTAAATTACTCATTGACCTCCCCCTGCGAGTGCCCGTCTGTTTGGGGTCCTCTACCAAGGTATTCCTGACATGAGGCCACTGAACAATTTGTGTGGTTGAAGGAAAAAAAACCCATAAATAACTACAATTATTACGCCTTTAAAAGCATTTACAAAATTAGGAAAAAAATACAATGTGCATAGTTTGCAAAGTGTGTGCACAAGGATTAAACAGGGAGTTCTATCCAAAGAAGTAAAAATAAAATAGTATGAATAATAAATAGTTGAGAAAAATAAAAAGGCCCGCATGGTTTTTGCTTTGTTTTTCTTTCCCTTCTTACAAGCAAAATTCTGATGAACCATTTTCCAAATTCTGCATGGAAAGGTTCTGCAGTTATCCATGCAGATGACATTCCTGAGCAGATACTTAAGTGATGTTTCCATCGCTCCGATTTAATCAGCAGGGCCAAAAATTCAGACTGTGTGAGTGGAATAAATAGACAAGAGACAGACTGATGTGGGAAGGAAATGTTCAAGTGAGGATGAATACAAAGACCTGGGACAAGATGAACGTGAACGCCGAGGGACCCACTAGAATCTAGTAGAATCCATCGGAATTATTATCTAGTGACTAGATAATAATTCCGATGTATATTATAGACCCGAAACATTGTCCCTGGGTTAGCAAAGCAGGAAAATCAGCAGATTGTACTATACCTGTCATTGATCATTTTAGTACATAAAGTAAGAAATCACTTAAGTATTTTTGTACCTAAAGTAATCCATTTTTTTAGTATCTAAAGTAATAAATTATGTTAATATTTTTAGTACCTAAAGTAACCAATTATTTTAGTACCTAAGTACCTACATACAATTACTTTAGTACTTAATTACCTAAATTAATCAGTTACTTTAGTACTTTTCATACTAATTACTTTACCGGTGGACTTTGGTACAGATATTAGCTTGGGTTGACATCAACAGGCGGCACTTACAGTGCAAGTGTTTTTTTTTCCCCCCATATTCAAACTTAAAAGCAGAACAAACAATGCCAGGGTGGAGGAGGGTGAATACAAAAATATTTCACAGGGGGTACATTCCTGAAAAAAGATTGGGAACCACTTGACTAGGGAATATAAATTTATAAAAAATAAAGTCCTTTTTTGTTCATGTGTTATGTTCCCTGCTTTCCAAGTCTAATTTCTGAGAGTAGTTTTCTGAGTCAGATTTTTCCTAAATTAGTTTTCCAGACTATTTTTTAAGTCCGCTTACTGAGTCTAGTTTCAGAGAACCAGTTTTCTGAGTCTAGTTTTCAGAGTCTAGATTTCAAAACTGCTTTTCTGAGACCAGTTTATGAGCTTACGCTTTGAGTCTGCTTTCCGTGTCTAGTTTTCAGTGTCGATTTCGAGACTAGTTTTCTGAGTCAAATTTTTGAAGTTTAGTTTTCCAGACTAGTTCTTAAGTCCACTTTCTGACCCTAGTTTCCAAGACCAGTTTTTGAGTCTAGCTTTCATTCTAGATTTCAAGACTAATTTTCTGACTCTAGTTTAGTGAGTTTAGTTTCCAAGACTAAGTTTTGAGTCTGCTTTTCGAGTCTAATTTCCGAGACTAGTTTTCTGGCTCAATATTTTCAAGGTTAGTTTTCCACTTTCAGAGTCTAGTTTCCAAGACCAGTTTTCAGAGTCTGGATTTCGAGACTCGTTTTCTGAGTCTAGTTTAGCAAGTCTTGCTTTCCTGTTCCAGTTTCCCTCCAAGATTACCTCTACTGTAACCATGTCACTTTTCAGTCTGACTTGGGAAAATAAATTGATTAAAAATCAAGCTCCCTTTTTGAATAGAGAACAGATTTGATTTAATATCGTTTGAGATAATGACATCATTTAGAACCCATTTAATTTTTGGCATAATGCGCAAAGACATATTTGTGTATTTATGCGTGTGGAATGTTTTTCATCAAAACAGGCTTTTATCAGTAGTGGAAAAGTGAGTTCCATTGAAGGTCTTTCCACTTATGTCTTTTCAAAGTTCCATCTTTCCACTGGCAGTGTCATGTGAAGCCTGGCAGCTGACTGCGCGGGATCCAGTGTTACAGTCGCACTGCTGTCAGGAGCCGCCCGCCAGACCGACAGCTGCTTGGAAAAAGATTGTCGTGGCTTCAAAGAGAACTTGCGAGTCCCCGCGTGACAGTAAAAAGCTCCTCCAATCGGCCATTGCTCAAAAACCCTCACGCACGCGCACGCACACCTCCAGTGACCCCTCGGCCTAGCTGGGCTACAATAAATCTGAGAACTGGAGTTGCCTCATTAGCGCTGATGCAAACGCAAGAGTGTGTTAATGTACGTGAATCATTAACAGAATGAGAAAAAAAAAGTCTTTTCTTGGACGCTCATGTAAGATGAACATAATGAACAACTGCTGCTTCTGGCACCGAAGTTCTTCTCGGCTCCCATCTGTTCGTGATGAGCTAGCTAGCTACCTGCTCTGGTGCAAAAAACACACTGCACGAACGTGCACGTGGAGCAATCACCCTGCGCATGACTCCGGACGCTCGGCGAGGCAACGATAAGCGTTGTTTACGTGTGTGTTTCTGTATCCATGACAATAAATTCAACCTGTCCACATGTCATCAGGTGGCTGATAATGGAGTTGTCTTGCGGTGATGATGTCACGGGCATTAAACGTGCGCATTTGCACGAGAGCTCTGTGTTGAGTTAAGGATTACGGGGGGAATTAAAGTGCCAGTGTCACCTCCAAAAAGCTCCTCCATCTTTTCACGTCACATAAAGACGTTGAATCTATACACTTGGGCAGCGGCAAGTGCTTTGTTACAATGTATTTTCCATATTCAAAGGCCAAGAAAAATACAGCAAAACCAGCAGTGCTAAATCAAAGTCTGGCCTGGAAAAAGAGGTGAAAGGAAGAAAAAGCTGTAGAAATGGAGGAGGGGTACACAATTCACTTGCTTCCCATGCATGGACCCCGATTCTCTATTCTGCTTTTTCCCACCCTCTGTCACACGCATACCGTCTCAGCGCAGCAGCTCTGAGTTAAGAGTTGGGTGACCAGAAGTCCCGATTTAACCGAGACAGTGCCAGTTTTGAGACTTGTGTCTCGAGCACCGGCAGATTTCGTCAACCCCATTTTTGTTGTATGTCACACAGAGGTCAAATTGATTCAAAAGATAAACCAATGATAAAAGAATCCATCCTTCCTTTTCACTTTCACATTCACGTGGGTGTCATTTCAGAATGAGAACTACGTCCAGTATCCATTTCAAAGAATTATGGGAAATGACACTGTAAGGAGCATTTTCCCCCGGTGAGGTCCCCCAATTTTATTACAAAAGTAAAAAAACAAACAAAAACAAAAGCAAAACTTGAGACTAGACTCGAAACCTAGCCTCAGAAACTAGATTCAGAAACCTAGTCTCATAAAGTAGACTCAAAAAACTATACTTGGGAAGTGAACTAAAAACCTAGGCCCCCAATTTTATTTCAAAATTCAGTAAAAAAAAAAAAAATTCTGTAGTCCTACAGTTGACTTGAGACTAGATCCAAAACCTAGCCTCAGAAAGTAGACTGAAAACTAGTCTCATAAACTAGACTCAGGAAACTAGACCCAGAAAACTTGTCTTGAAAACTTAACTCGGAAAGTGGACGAAAAACCTGGGATGATATACTAGACTCGGAAAAACTATAATTAAAACGAAACTAGGAAGACAGCTTAGCATGGCATATGGAGAACATTCACACTATTCACAAGGTAATAATTTCTCAGCCATGCTGTTTGCTTGTGAAATGTGAATGTGAAAATAATGGACATAATTGAGAATATTCTATTCTTCAGGCAGGATAATTCTTACGAAATTTGTATTCACACATGACTTCTGATCAACCCTGGCTACCATGTCACTGTCACTGATTTAAGTTCAGTTTGCTGGCTATATTGAAAATGGAAGAGTTTGCTGGTTTCTTGGGGTAAAATATGCTAAAATTATTAGTTAGCACTGCATTGGCCCGAAAAGATGCCCACCGGGTGACTGCCCTGTATGCCAGATGGTATGTAGATAACATTTAGAATAGAATGCTGTGTAATTATTTCTGAGTGCAGTAAATACTATTTCTCTTCTTCTGGGTTGAAATTTGCAAACTGGCGAGACACAGCGACGAACTTTCCGCTTTGTCTAATACGCAAGGTATGCGCCTTCTTGTGCCAAATTCCTTCAAACAATAACAAAAGTCAGGATGCCAAATTGCCCATAGGTGTGAGTGTGAATGGTTGTCTGTCTTCAAGCGGGAAACGGAATGGATGGATGAATAGCTTGATGACGTTTGTTTGTGAATTCGTATTTTATAATGGGACTTATGTTAATTGTTAAAACAGGTGATTAGCATCCAACGACAAAAAGGCATGAAATAATATGCTAACGTTAACAAAAAAACATGGCCGATTAAATAATAGCTCCAAATTTTAGGGCATGGATATTAATTAGTTGTGGTTGCAGTTTGATACCAACTTAACCCTTGTGCACACACTTTGCAAACGATATACATTGCATTTTTTTCCTAGTTTTGTAAATGCTTTTAAAGGCGTAATGATTAAAGTTATTTATGATTTTTTTTTCCTTCAACCACTGAAATTGTTCAGTGGCATCAGTTCTATCCATATATATATGTAGGTTAAATTTATTAACAACAAAAATTTTAAAAATGGTAGGGTCTGTCTTAATAGTCTGTGACGTGATGATGACACTTTAAGACATAGCCAATAACTGGTCTCTACCGCCATCTTGAGGTGAAACACGTCAACAAAGAATTGTCTATTTGCTGACATTGTTTGAGCGGCAGTCAACAAAATGCTGCAAAAATCGCAAGAAAATCCATGTAAAAAATCCTGTTAAAATGCATCTCAAAACTGTAATTATAATCATTTTACGTGGTCCAAAATTTGGACAATGATTATTTTTGTACACAAAATTTCGCACATCCAGCTGCAATCACATAGAAATGTCAGAGGCGTTGCATTTTAAAATTGTACATGTTTTAAAGTTTTGTGGTGAAAAAGTTTGGTTTTGTAACTTTTATTTAACCAGAGGCCAGGCAGTCTCACAAAAGAGATCCATTGACCTCGGCGTTAATGTTTTTTTTTTTTTTTTTTGTCTTGGACGTATTTTCCACACTATAAGGCACACCCAAAAGACTTCGATTTTCTCAAAAGGTGATAATGCGTCCTATAATACGGTGCGCCTTGCCATAAATTGCAAGTTTGCATTTTCAGGGAACAAAATAAATAAATAAATAAACAAACAACTTGATCTCCATGTAAATCCGTCAATTTTCACTTCTGCATTTCAGTTATAAATGTATTTTTTTACTATTACAATTTATATAAGACCCTGTTTGAAATTTTGTACTGCTTTACATGTCCCACTTCTGATTTATGTTCACTTTAGCGCAGCTTCATCTAGTGGATGCATGACGCAACCCCAGCCACTACTGTAGCTTCTATTCTATGAACCTTATAAAGCGGCGCACCTTATATATGAAAAGAGTTTTAAAACAAGCCATTTATTGAAGGTGCGCCTAATAATCTAGTGTGCCTTATAGTGCGAAAAATACTCTACTACTTTTTATACATGCTCTATTTTGGCCTTTCAAAAGCCATCAATCCTTTCAATATACTTTTTATAATTGTCTCTACCTGTAAAGTGTCATGAGGAAGTTGGCATCAGTCCCGTCTTAAGACAATTTTCTTCCTGACTGAACCTTCTTCTGGGCGTATTGGGAGGAAGCCAGAGTATCTGCGAAGAGTAACAATGCTAGCCATTCGTCACTCCACGACCAATTTCGACTTCCAAAATCTGTTCTCCCAAGTTTGCAAGACCGTTCTTGCTAAAGTTAGTCTCGACAAACAAGCCTGTATGACAGCACCTGTTTGGAATCTGATTGTCTGCTGATGATGCAAACACTTCTCCACGGTTCAGATAATAAAGCTCGGGATGAGTTTCCCACCTGCAGATATCTACACGTACTTGGACTGGTGTCTTGATGGGTCATAACGGACAAAGTCGGCAATGCGCTCATGCTGTGAACTCTGTTGTCTGGTCACGGTGAGGACAGCTGAGGTCAGAGCAACGGCAAGATAATCCCCATCACTGCGCACCGCTCACGCCTGCGTCTAATAGAAAACAGACATAATAGCAGATTCCTGCCGGTGATTAATGATATTGATTCAGTTTTCCACGTTTGGGGTTTTAGCCTTCTGAAATGTTTCATCGGCGCTGCCATGGACAATTAGTCTGATTACTCTGCATTGGCATCAAACAGACCTAGCTTGATAGGTCCTGGGCCCAACAAGAGGAATTGGAAGGCGGAAAACAAGCCTGATGTCTCATCAACATATCTGCAGGGAGATGTGAATGCCACGTGTTAACGCCCACTCGCATGAATGGTTGCACATATTAAAATTCATCAAATACGTCAAACTGGACAGGTAAGATTTTTACATAGTGCTTTGTGCCAATATCTAAAGATTAAAGTGGACATCTTGTCATTTCATGAGCACACCCAGAAGGAAATGTCATTCATAAACCAGATGTCATTCAAGAACTGAAATAAAAGGTCACAAAATCCCTCATCTTCTGAACCAGGGAAAACTGAGGCATTTACAATATGCCTTACTGTATGGCTCTGTTATGTCACATTGATTTGTACCTATACATATACACATTAATACATATATAAAGCGTACTCCAATTGGTGTGCTCTGTTTTGCATTTATTTGATCTTTTCATCCAACCACCACAAATTAAACATACTATGATAGATAGATAGATAGATAGATAGATAGATAGATAGACAGACAGACAGACAGACAGACAGACAGACAGACAGACAGACAGACAGACAGACAGACAGACAGACAGACAGACAGATAGATAGATAGATAGATAGATAGATAGATAGATAGATAGATAGATAGATAGATAGATAGATAGATAGATAGATAGATAGATAGATAGATAGATAGATAGATAGATAGATAGATAGATAGATAGATAGAATACATTTTGTCTCATCTGACCCAAGCAGCTTTACCATTTATGTCTCATCCGACCCAAGGAGCTTTCTCCATGTAGTTTGCAGAGAAATTTGGATATAAACTGTGATTAGCACATGCTTCATAGTGAGGATATCAAGGTATGAAGCTGGTGTTTTCACTATGCTGTCTGAACTGAAATCGGCTCTAGTTACCACCAAGGAAGACAACTAGGTTTGAAAATGGACTGATAAATGTAATGCAATTGAACAGTTTTGGTTATGATTCAAAGAATGAATTTCAAACTTTTTCACTAACACGGTGAGTCCCGGCTAACAGTATTAAACGTAAGCAAATTATTTTGTTGATTTGCACATACAAACACTGTCAGAAATTGGACCGTCCTGTATCCACAACAGGAGGCCCAAGAGATACCAGAAACAGGGAGATGGTATCAAAACGGGATTAAAGCGCTGCGTCGTCATTGCGTCAGTACAGCAGCTCAGTCGTACAAGCATCCCGAGCGGCAGAATCAAGTGTTCGTTGCACTTCATCAGCCCCAAACGTGTTAATGAGACTTTATCGATTCAGTCATGTCATTCCCGCCCGATCTATCTCCGCAGGGTGCCCCACCCTAACTCAATCCAGATGAGCTGCATCATGTCATACTTGGAGGCAAACCAGTCTTACATGACAGGAGTGGGTGGGAATTTCGAGACTTCTGATAAAAAAAGGGGAGAGTTGGAAAAACATTTCTAAAGGGACGCTGTGTTGAAAAAAAAAAAAAAAAGCATGAGGCCTTTTCCACAGCTGTTTTGCACATTGGCCCGAGTCAAGCAGCGCGGCTGCTAATGGAGTGATAGGCAGAATGGAGACCTGCTCCGCCGAGAGCCATTTTACGCTTCTCAGGGTGTTGAAGAAGTGCATTAGCGGGACCGCACACACACACACACAGTTTGCAGTTCATTTCTCACACAAACACAAGACTCTGTCGAAGCTCATAAAGTCACCAATGACACCGCGCTGCCTGCCGTGCCGAACAACATTCATTCTCCATTCAGTTCAGTTCAAATGCTTGGAACCGGGCGCGCCTTTTCGGTGCTTTTTCTCAGAAAACGACGGTCTACTGTTGACTGTGTCCAAAGACGACAAGGATGAGAACATGAAAACCCAGCAAACGCTGCTAAAACAATTAGCCGAGAGACAATAAAATGCTGTATATAGCTGACGGGAACCACTAAAAACCTCCGCCAAAGTGGTTATGTTCTCATTTGTTTGTTATCTTTCCAAAGCGCAAACGAGGCAAGATGTGGAGCTTCTTGCCTTGTCAACAACTGCTTTTCAATCTCCTACTTCAGCAAATAAGCGCGGAAA